>NC_056725.1:515004707-515124523 GCF_019279795.1 Protopterus annectens
ATCTTCTGTTTATATTGTGATATAATTCTTAGCAAACATTGGATACTGCTCAAGGCTAGATTAATACCAGCCAGTTTCAGAGAGTTCCTAGCCTCTCTTCATGTAATCCAGTGTCTCAAGCCATTTACACCCACATGAACAATGACCACGTTGTATGTGTACCTGTGGTACAATGAATTGAATGCTGGCGCAGCGGTTATTGTTGTCACCTCACAGCAAGAGGTTCTCCTGTTCGATTCTCGGCTGGAGCACCTTCTGTGTGGAGTCTGCATGTCCTCCCCGCAGTCGAGTGACATTAAAGACATGCAGGTAGTTGCGTGCATGAATGGGTGTACCTTCCTTGAAGGTTGAGTGTCGGGCTGGCACCTCGGCACCGTAAAAATCCACTGCCAATCATTAGCGGACCGGAGTTCTGCTGTGGCGCATGAAAAGCCGAAAGATATTACTTTAGTAAGCTGATATATCTTGCACATGAGAGGCAGCTGATTGTTACCTTTTTCCTGTTCAGCCTGTGTGTGAGGGATCTGTGTGACTTACTATGGAGTCAGCTATGACCGGAACATTTATGCGATTAGCGGCTGGTTCAAGTCGTCTTAAGGACTCTGCTGTGACAGTTTAGTGCCTGCTGGTTGTAGAAGATGTGTTGGATGATACTAGATGTACAGATGGTAGGGTGCCTTTGTGCTGCTGACATTTTTGAGTTTCTAGGTTTATGCCTCGGAGGCCTTTGTAGCTTAGGGAAGGATTTCTTATGTACCTCAGCATAAGAAAGCTTATTCTTTGGTGTAATGTATGGTGATGTGAGGTGGATGTGGGTTCTGTAAACCTGGTGGGGGCAGCCAGTATATTATGATGACAGTTTTGCCTACAAATTTAGTAAGTATCTGCATCTCCCATGTGTAGCTTCAGCATACAGTAAATGCAGGTGGATGTCAGTAAGTGTGAGGCAGTTTGAGCAACGCCTCAAGGTACCTAGAACTAGTAAGTTGGCAGCAGCTGTTATAAGGACAGATTACAAAGCCATGATTGCAGGTTGGTGTATAGATCTGATCCATATGAAGCCAGCTACAGAGTTTTTTTTCCCTTTCTGTACCTTTCAATAGGGAATAAAATACTAGTGCAATAGAAGTATGTAGAAGATGAGTATGCACTTAGCAAAGAAACTTGACCAGTCAATGCGAGTATTTAACTGAGGAATTACCTGTTTATCCTCCTAATATGATTTTATAAGATGATGTGATTTTATAAGTTAACAATGTGCCTACTGGGGTCTAATAGTAAATTAATGTTTAACAAGATCAGTCAATATGTAATCGTGGACCCTGTTGTTAGACTGGTTTATGAAGCCATTGTCACTGTCTGGGCTCTTTCCATCTAACAATACTACAAAAAAACTTCATTCATGTAAGTAAGAACAACATCATCCATGTATGGTAACAGACCAAGATTAATGATCACCCTACAATTAGACTAGTGTACTAATCCCATGCCACTGACTGGGCTCTTTTCCTATCATACTGCACATTTCCTATGTCCTTCTAGCGACTACAATTTCCCTTTTTCTTCTTCTAAATATTGCAAACAGGGTTACTAAATAGTAGCAAACTTAGCATTGGCCTTATCTTTAGTTCATCTTCCCTATAAATCCTGGATACCATTCATTAATTCCACCCAACCCTTTACTTTCTGAGGTGCTTGCTACTTCCATTGTCTGCTGTTGTGACCAAAAGCTCCAACAACTTAGTTCTGTATCTAGCCTGTCCTTTCAGTCTATATGTACTCAGGTAATAAAGGCAGTTGCCCAGTATTACTTTTGTTGCCCCAGGTAAATGCAACTCTACCAAGTCTTTCCTGAACTTTAATAATTTTGTGCAAACCCCTAAATATGTGTTTACACTTAAGGACCAAGTCTCAGCTGTTGTTAGATTTTCATTTTTATCTCAGGAATCCCCAGGTTGCAGAGTTTTAAACAAACTGCAGTCCAGCAAGTTTACAGTCAAGGAGTCCTAAGTATACATCATTTCTGTAGTTCAACTGGTAGGATATTAAGACATATGCCACAACATAAAACATGCAAACAAACAAAAAACTCCACTCCCTACAAGTTCTCCCCACTCTAGAGAATTCTGATGGCTATGCAGTCATGGAGACATGGTTTAAAGTTCTAGAGAGCACACCAACAATGTAAGGTTATAATGCCTTACACATTTAGATCAGCAGCAACACAGACAGGGACAAAATGTGGAGGCGTCTCAATTTACATCAAAAATAAATATACCTCAAGGCTGGTCACACAGGGCCAATGCACTTGATCATCTCACTGTTCAAATCACCATAGTAAAAATCCAGTACCACTTCCATGCAAGCTATAGGTCTCCCTCTATGACCCAGGAAACATATAACATATATTTAAACTTATTGGAAACACTCATCATCCAACCCAATACCATATTCATGGGCAACTTCAATTACCCCACTATTAACTGGCAGTCATATATGACACCAAACATACAGGCACAGAGATTGCTGGACTTTGTAAACACAAACTCCCTAAACCAGATGGCCAATACACCAACAAAGGGTACAACCATACTTGATCTGGTCCTCGCTAATATGGGAGAGGGCTGCACACCCCCTACTGTAATGTATTTTCTAGTAAGGTCAGACCACAAAATGGTCTCCTTTGAAGTAAACATAAAACCTGGACCCCAGCTAAACCTGGAATATTCAGGGACTACTCTAAGACTAACTTTCTACCACTACATGATAACCTGGCAAAATTTCAAGCCCCCATAAATCCTGAGAGCACTGCTGCCTACGCAGAACTGCTCACAGAAACCCTATACAAGCATGTTAATGGCTACATAAAGGCAGCTGTACGAACCAGGAAAAAAGGACAGAGCTAACTCAAAAATCAAGCTACCCTGGTGGAATCACAACATCAACAGGCTGTATAGCAGAAGGAAGAAAATCATGACAAAAAGTAGGAGGTGTAGCACACCCAGCAGGATAAAAGCACTTTCATCCAACTAAACAAACAACTCATAGGACAAATCTCTATGAAAGCCAACTTTGAGGTAAATTTTGCCTCCCAGGCAATACATAACTGTGTGCAGAGATCACTGTAAATGGAGCCAACTATACTCAGCCAGAAGATATAGCAAGCCTACTGGCTGACAAATTCAGCTCCTACTTTACCCTTCTCTCCCCATCAACCTTTCGTCAGGAAATACCATCAAACTCCCCTGCTATTACTAGGGAACAAATCCTTAATGCTCTCTCTAAGGCCAAGAGCACTCCATCAATGGGCCTAGACAATATCCCAGGATGCCTTACAAATAGCATGAAACATGATCTATCAGGCCCTCTAAAATTGCTATTTAACTGTAGCCTCCAAACAAGCGTCATGCCTCATGAATGGAGAACAGCAACAGTTATCCCTCTGCATAAAGGTGAACCATCTACAGATCCTGGAAACTACAGACCCATAAGCCTCATTAGTCTCATATGCAAAGCCATAGAAAGAATTATCATGGAAATGGTCAATAATGACATATGAAACCTCTAGACATTGGACTCAAACCCTATTTGGTTTCATCAAGGGCGGGTCATGCCTACTCAACCTGGTGGACTTCTTTGAGAAGGCCATCAAAGCAATGGATAAGAGCAAAATGGTTTACACTGCCTACCTTGACCTGGCCGAGGCATTTGACACAATCCCCCATCTGGGCATTGTTGACAAACTTAAGAGGTTAGGAACAAACCCTTATGTAACCTGGTGAATAGCCAGCTGGCTCACAGACAAGACCAAGTAGGTTAGAACTGGGGAGTCCACCTCTACAAAGAGGCCAGTCACAAGTGGAGTCCCTTAGGGATCAGTCCTGGGACCACTCCTTTTTGGCATTTCTTTCTCTGAAGTCAAGGCCTACGTCTATGGCCTCTGTCTGACTAAATTTGCAGATGGTTGCAAATTAGGAGCTGTCATTGAATTTGAAACCGACACAAATGTTCTCCAGGAAGGGCTGTCACAGACAAACAACAGGTGCCAGAGCCATGGACTAAAACTAAATGCCAAGAAATGAATAATAGTATCCTTCAGGAAGTCATCTACCCTGATAGCTGTAATAGTGAGGACACACCCCTAAAAGCTGACTCTTTACTCAGGGACCAGGGGAACACACATAGACAATAATCTAGCCTTTGACCATCACGTGTCTACAGTAGTGAGGAAATCATTGTATATTGTGCAACTTATAAACAAAGGTAGGCGTCTAGGTCCAAGGAAGTCATTTTTTCACCAGATAGTGAATATCCAATTCAGTGGAAAACAAAGGATTTATTCTAAAATACACTCATGTAGCATACAATGATGATATATCCACATATGGTAAAAAGCAGATACATTCTATTCATATGCACACTTATAACAAACTTTTCCAAGAACAATCATAATTTAACCCTCTAGGATTTAATGTATTAAATTTTAAAATTAAACATAACCTTAATATATATTTAATTCACAACGAATCCCTCTGGATTACCATTATGAAATGTATTAAAATGCAATGCTATGGGGCTAGTTTGTTTATAATTTTTTTATGTCTCTAACATGTTCTTTAATTCTACATGCAAGAGACCTCTTAGTTTCTCCCACATAAAATTTATTGCATGTACATCTCATATACCATATATAACTCTCTCTGTATTGCAATTAAATGTGCCATTTGCAACAAAAGAGACCCCATTAATAATATTAAATAATTAAATAATATTAAATTCCTTAACTACATACTTACAAATACTACATTTGCCACAAGCTGTATATTTGGTATTCATCAGACCTATCATTGAGTACAATGCCCCCTTTGGTATGTACCTAACCAGTCATATCCAACAACTGGAATGTCCACAGAGGTTCCTCACTAAAAGATTGCAGGGCGTAAGTAGCATGTCCTATGCATTCCAACCCAAGGCCCTATCTCTATATTGTGTCTCCTACAGGCTGTTGAGGGGAGATCTGTGTCTGGCATACAAGTCATTGTTGGATCCCACTCTGATAGAGCTCCTGCATATCCAGCAAAACAAACAACAACAGTATTACCTGTTCTAAAGACTTAAACCTTGCTTGTGATATAAATAGGACCTGCTGGAGAGACAGGTATGTATCTCAGAGACTACCCCCTTTCTGGAATAGGCTCTCCATCCATGTGAAGCAGAGTTCTCACTAACTCAATTCAAATGTAGCTTGGACATTTGAATGGGGAATAGGAAATTTATCCCTGGTTTGGAACCTATGTCTCTAATGGACACAGAAAGCCTGAAATGGCATCTCCCAGGCTCCTGCTTGTAAATGTTTCACCTCCCAAGCCCCTGCTTACACTTGTCAAGGGTATTGGTACTTTTCAGAGATTTGGGATGCATGGCTAAGCTTAAAAAGAGCCTTGTGGTCATTAGCCTAGTAAACATCTATGAATCAATGAACCTAAAAGGGTTGGATCTTAAAGTATGTAGATGACTGCAAATTGGGGAGCTTGATATCTTCTACTTCTGACCTGTAAAATTAACACCTGTCTAAGCAAAATCTGGACCAGGGGACTTGGGCTAATTTTCAGTCCAAGTAAAGGTAAGGTAATATACTCTGGATCCACAAAAATAATAGTTCCTCTATCTGGATGGGCAGATTATGTTTAGGCATCACCATTAATAATAACTTGTCTTTTTGCAATTACACTTTGTTAATGAGGGCTAAAACATTATAGAGAAAAGGTTCACTTGTCATGTGAATAACAAGAAGAGATGTTACTTCTTCTTCTTTCGGCTTTTCCCAGTTAGGGGTCGCCACAGTGGATCATCTGTCTGCTCATGATTGACAGTGGAGTTTTACGGTGTCGAGTTGCCAGCCTGGCGCCCAACCTTCCACAGAAGGCATACACATGCACACACTCACACCTAGGGCCAATTTAGAGTGTCCAATCCACCTACTGCATGTCTATGGGATGTGGGAAGAAACCGGAACACCTGGAGGAAACCCACGTGAACACAGGTAGGACATGCAGACTCCACACAGAAGGCACCCCAGCCAAGAATCAAACCAGAGAACCTCTTGCTGTGAGGCAACAACACTAACCACTGCACCACTGAAGAGATGTGACTATATAAGAAAATTTGTATAAATCTCTGATTGACCCAATTCTTAAATATAATTTGTTTATTATTTATTACATTTGTTGACCAGGTATGTCCGACTAGGCCAGTGGCCTTTTTTCAGTGGAGACCCGGGGAGAAAAGTTCCATAGTAAAATATGACAATAAACAAAAACATAGTAACAGTATCAGTAAACATTAGTGCAATAGAATTATTTTACAGTATCTAGAAATAGTACAGATCAAGGTCCCTTTAACTAGTGCAGACCCAGGGGGAAAACTCCACAGTAGTACAACTCAAACAAGTAGCAGTAAATATAATACAGTCAGTAGCACTATACAATTAAAGTTGCAGGGACAACCCAGTAGCAGTAAATATAATACAATCAGTAGGACTGTACAGAGTAAACAGTAGCTAGTATATAAGTTAAAGTTCACAAAAGGTATGCTAGATGGTCTGGTGAGAAAGGAAAACTAAGGGTGGGGAAGTAGATTAACCTGGGGAGAAGCAGGATCACAGCCAGTGACTGGTGAGGCATTCCTTTAGGAGTGATTTGAATTGGTTATGTACTGAATTTTTTGTTATAGTGTCTGAAAGGGTGTTCCAGAGTTTGGCTATTCTGTGTGAATAGAGGGAGTCGCAATGTTGGTTGTGGGAGTTAAATACGTTTAGTAGGGGGTTGTTGGAAGATCTGTGGGATCTGCTATTAGTATTAAGTTGAACTAAAGAGAAGATGGCAGGGCAGTTGTTGGGGTGGTAGATTATCTTGTGGTCTAATGATAGCTGATTGAGAGATAGAAGGTTGGGGAGCTCTAGCCATTTTAATGTTGAAAGAGCTGAGTAGTGGTGGGATCTCTGTGGGTGATTAGTGGCAAATTTAGCAATTTTATGGTAACAAGATTCTAGATTGTTGAGGTCAGATTTATGAGTGTTAGTAAATATGAGAGAGCCATAGAGAAGGGTAGATAGGAGGTGTGTGCAAGCAGTGGCTAGCCCGGCATTGGGAGTTAGGAATGGTTTGGCTTTGTATAGGGTACCTAATCTGATGTGGACTTTTTTGATTATTTGGGCAATATGTATATCAAATTTGAGGTTGTTGTCTATGGTGACACCTAAAAGTTTTGGGTCTATATTAGAACACCGACCATTCAAAATTTCGAGTGTTCTAATATCGACCCGTTTTCAGCGAATGCTGAAAATATCGAAGAAACAGAAAACCAAATTTTTTCCTAGGGAAAGAATTCGGTTGTCCGTTTCTGTTGCTTCTGTATTTTCAGCATTGTGGTGGAAAGTTACAGGTCAGGTTCAGGTAAGTGTGCAATTGTGTGGAAGTGAGGGTTAGGGCGGGTTAGGGTTAGGGCGTGGGTCAGGTAAGTGTGCGATTGTGTGGACATGAGGGTTAGGGTGGGGTAGGTGAGTTAGGGTTAGGGCACGGGTGAGGTGACTGTGCGATAGTGATGGACCTTAGGGTTAGGGTTTGGGTTAAGGTAAGTGGATAGTTAGTGGCGTATGTATAGTTTAGTGTAGGGTTAGGTGTAAGAGTTTAGGTGTATGTGTGTGTGGATTGCTGTTTGTTTGGTGTGCTTGTGTTGTGTGTATGCGTTTTGGAACATCAAATTTTTTCCCTAGGAAAAATATTGCTGTTCTGTATGTTCGATGTTTTGTATTTTCGATTCATAGGGTTCAATATTATAACACTTGAAATTTTGAATGTTCGGTGTTCTAATATAGACCCAAAGTTTTGTGTGGTTAGTGGGGGTAATTTTGGTACCATTTGCAGAGGTGATTGATAGTGGGACCTGGGAAGTCTTGGGGTTTTTGGTACTAAAACAGTATGATGTTGGTTTTGTTGGGATTTAAAATTAGTTGGTGTTGGGAGAGGTAAGTTTCAATGTCCTGAAAAGAAAATTGCATTTTTAGTTGGAGTTCTTGAGGTGAGGGGGCAGAGCAGATAAGGGTAGCATCATCCACATACTGTACTATGGAGTCATGTTGGGTTGCTGTACTGAGGTTGTTTGTGAATATGATGAAGAGAAGTGGACCAAGAATAGACCCTTGGGGTACACCCACAGAAATGGGGAGTAGGGGGGAAAGGGAGTTTTCCCACTTTGTAGCTTGTTGATGGTTGGAAAGATAGCTGTGGAACCAAGTTAGTGAGGGTATAGTAAGGCCATAGGAAGATTGTTTATTTAGAAGAAGCTGGTGGTGGGATACGGTGTCGAAGGCTTTAGGCATGTTGAGAAATATGGAAGATACATGCTGTCCTTCATTCATGAGATGGTGGATGGTATTAGTGAAGGTTAGGAGGGCAGTGCTGGTGCTGTGCTTTGGTCTGAAGCCATGCTGACAGAAAGGAGGTTATTGTTAAGGAAGTAGGTTATGAGCTGGTTATGGATACATTTTTCTAAAATGTGCCCAAGGGGGAAAGTATGGCTATGGTATGATATTTGGTTACTTCTATGGAGGTGCCACCTTTGTGGAGAGGTGTGATATGAGCTATTTTCCATGAGAGTGGGACATAATGTTCTTTGATAGAGCGGTTGATTAGGATTGAAATGGGGTATGCAATTGAAGGGGCTGCAAGTTTTAGAAATTCATTAGGGAGTTTGTCTGCAGCTGTGCAGCATGGTTTGAGTTTGGACAAGAGAGTTTTTATGTACTTAGTTTGTATGGGTAAGAAGGAGAAGTGGCTACGATTGTCTATGGCTGGGGTGGGGACAGTAAGTGGCTGGGTTGGTTGGTTGTCTAGAAGGGAGGTGACGGTGTTGATGAAATGGGTGTTAAATTGAGTAGAGATGGGGACTGAGTTGTTTGAAGTAGCAGGTAGGGGGTAGAGGTATGTCCTAGGTTTAGGAGTTGATTGATGGAAAGCCAGAATTTTTGTGGGTTGTTTTGGTTTTTCTGCTGACAAGATAGGAAGTATATTTGTTTGTCTCTTTTTATTTCTTTTTTTGTTAAATTTCTTAGTTGTTGATAGTTAACAAGGTCAGCTTTGTCTTTGGATATATGATAATCTGACCAGGCTTTGTCTCTACATCTCATTAGTAGTCTGGTGTCTTTGGATAGCCATAATGTTGTGTTTTATATGCATTCCTGGGTTTGCTTTCAAAATGAAGAATGAAGGTTTGGCGAAATTGGGAATGTCGAACGTCAGTTGGCTGATTCCCGTATTGCTGATCTTCAAATCTTCGAGTGCACTCTCCAGTGAATGCCACTGTGCATTCGCTTATATGTGGCCAGTGTAACAAATAGAGATTGCGGTACAGTGCGGATTCATAGGTTGGTTCATAGGTTGGTACTAGACTATCAGCCCTAGGGCCTATACAAGCCTAGCCATAACAATTCCCTGGCTATTTATTCCCACACTATTTACTTCCCTGGACCCCTGTCTAGCAGGGCGACTGACGTGATCCCCGGGGTGAATTTCCTTTCTCCCATCCAATCGTCAAGGTTCCTTTTGAAGGGGGCCAAAGAGGCACTCTGCTTGACATGTATGGGCAATCTATTCCAGAGTCTGGGGAGTCTCTGGGTCAGGAACCTATCCCTCCAGCATGTTTTGTTTATTGTGATGACAAGGTTTAGATCCCTGGAGCGTGTGGCTCTGAGGGATTGGGATTTCTTAAGTGTAGCATGTCCAACAGCTCTGGGTTTGACAGGGCCTTGTATGTTAAGCAGAGCTCGCCTCTGAGTAGACGGTATGTGACAGAGTATAGCTGGAGTTTTTAAGGTGGTCAGCGTAGGTCATCTGCTTTAGGTGTGTGATTCTTTTAGTGAGGTATTTCTGTGGCCTTTCCAGTTGTTGCAGATGTCTTGAGAGGTACATACCAAACGGGGCATTGTATTCTATAATGGGTCTAATGAGGGATGAGTACAGTGGGACAATGACCTCCTTTTTTCTGGATGAAAAGCCCTTAGTGATGAGGTGTGCCACATAGAAGGATTTCCTGACTGTTGTGGCGATGTGGTTATCGAAGGTGAGACCGCTGTCCACCTGTGTCCCTAAGTCTCTTATCAAACTTTCGGAGTTTAGTGTACTGCCACCTATATGGTAATTCATGGATACATGTTTTTTCCCAAAGGGGATAACTATACATTTTTTGGCACTGAGCTTGAGCCCATGGCTCTGGCACCAAGCATCTGTTTCTGTAAGGCCCTTTTGTAGAGTATCCACATCATTTGGGGATTCAATAATGGCTCCCAGTTTGCAGTCATCTGCAAACTTTGTTATCCAGAATCCCTTAGTGTTGACTTGTACTTCAGAGAAGTAGATGCCAAACAAGAGCAGTCCCAGGACTGAACCCTGAGGTACTCCACTTGTCACTTGTCTGGAGCTGGATTTGGAGTCTGCTACTTTTACAGTGTGGGTTCTATCAGTAAGACAGTTAGCAACCCATTGGGTGACGTAGGGATTAATGCCCAGCTTAGTAAGTTTATCTATGGTTCCAGAGTGGGGGATGATGTCAAAGGCCTTGGCAAAGTCTAGATAGGCTGTGTGGACCACCTTACCCTTGTCCATGGCTCTGGAGACCGATTCGAAGAAGTCAATCAAGTTCAGGAGACAAGATCGGCCCTTCATGAACCCAAACTGGGTGGGGTCCAGTGTTTGAAGGTTGCCAATGTCTTTGTTTATAAGTTCCATGATAATACGCTCCATGGCCTTGCAGATAAGGCTTGTCAGACTGATGGGATGGTAGTTTCTGGGATCCAAGGTGGATCCCCCCTTGTGGAGTGGGATAACTGTAGCTGTGCTCCACTCAGTGGGCACGAAACCTGAGGTGAGGCTATGATTAAACATGACACTTAGGTGAGGTGCCAGTTCATATTGTAGTTCATGTAGTACACAGCCCGTGATGTCATCTGATCCCATGGATGCTGTATTCTTAGCTTTGGAGAGTGCATTTTTTACCTGTGTGGCCGTTATTACCGGAATTTGGCAATCTTCCGGTATTGAGATGGGCCATTTAGGGGGTGAGAGGGGGGTGAAGTTGGCACTGAATCAATCTGCCAGGATATTGGCAATATCCTTGGGATCAGTATATTTAATGCCATTCTGTTTAGCTCAGAGCAGATCTGAGCATTGCCATTTAGATTCTTGACAGTTATAGAATGCCTTGTTGTTGTCTTTGGAATATTTGGCAATTTTATTTTCGTAACTAGCTTTGGAGGATTTTATGAGGGATCTCAGTTTCTTACTGAGGCTGGTAAGGAAGTTGTTTGCATCCTGGGATTTTCCTCTTTTCTGCCACAGTTTCTTCCTTTTGTTGTAAAGTTTGTTTATGGCAGGGGACCACCAGATTGGCTTCTTTTTTTTGGATCAGAGCATCTTGGTTCTATTTGGAATGGCACGATTTATGCATGAGTGGATGTGCTCGTACAGTGCCTTAGTGTAGGATTCAGCAGTTGAGCTTTCAGCTCCTGTCTGCATGGGTGTCATGAAGTTTGCCACTTCTGACTTGAGTAGCATGAAATTGGCTTTGGAGAAGTTTTTTATGGAGGTTTCCTTACTGGGGGGTGGGGGTGGGATGTGGATGTTAAGGGTGATTAGCTTATGGTCAGACGTGACTAATGAGGGGGTGACCATAGGTGTGGAGAATCGATTTCCCATGTTGGTAATGACCAGGTCTAGGATATTGGAGTCCCTGGTGGGACTATGGATTAGTTGATCCAGGGCATTGGAATTTATGAATTCCAAGAACCGTTGGGCAAAGGTGTTGGTACATGAGTAGCTTTCCCAGTTAATGGCAGGGTAGTTAAAATCACCCAGTATTAGGGTGTTTGGTACTATCTTAATATTTTCCAGTATGTGTAGAAAGGTGTAGTGAGAATCTTGGGGTATGGTGGGGGATCTGTAGCAAGCTACAATTTGGATTGCAGTCTTACCTAGTGTTAGTTGCACCTGGAGAATTGCAGACGCATTGTGTTGAGCAACTAGCCTGGTGGTGTGAATATCCTTGGTGAATACTGACACTCCTCCACCTTTAGTGTTTCGGTCCTGCTTTGGTGGCCAAAAAGTGTGGTAAGAGTTGTAGCCTGGTATTGCAGGGGTGCTTTCTGGAGCCTTGAACCAGGTCTCAGTTACTGCACAGATATCGATGTTCTCTATTTTTAGGAGTGCCTCGAGAGAGTGCATTTTGATGTTTAGACTTCTAGCATTGAGTAGCATTACCTTCAGATTTTGCATGCTTGGACCTGTTACAGTGGTGGTTTTGTCCTTTGAACTTTGCCTAAAAAAGGCACTATAGGGGTGGCAAGAGCCTTAGCCAGTAACCTGAATCCCAGAGGCGACAGGCGCAGACCATCTCTGGCAAAGCATCGTGGTCTGTCAATCATGTAGTCCCAGGCAGACAGATACTGGATCCCCTTTGAATGACACCAGAAGCTTAGCCAATTGTTGAAGTCAATCATTTTGTCCTTATATTGTGGTATCATTCTGGGCAAAGGCAGGATGCTACTCAGGGCTAGGGTCATACCTGCCTGGGCCACATGATCCGAGAGCTCTTCCATGTCTCTTTTCATGTAGTCCAGGGAGGTACATCTCAAGTCATTCACTCCAACATGGACAATGACAGAGTCATATTTGTACTTGTTGTGGAGTGACTTGAGTGCATGCGTTATGTGGCGGATCCTGGCACCCGACAGGCAGCTGACTGTAATTTTCTCCATGTTCAACCTGGTGAGAGGGACATCCTTTTCCTCACTGTAGTGCAATCTTGGAGTTGGAATATATCATTTGCAGGGGTGTGGGGGGAGGTGCACGTGAGTTACAGTGTTATACAGTACTGAATTGCATACGTTCATACAGCTGAAAAGCAGGCAGGTGAAAAAGGATGTTGAATAATACTGAATTTGCATTTGTCGGTATGACATTCAACATTCTAACCTAATTAATAGGCAGTATGTCGGTAATATGAGTCGAACACATGAAAGGATTTTAACGGTTTTGATAGTAAACTGCATTCCTAATATGATAACATGCTTGCATTGGTTCAAGGAAAAAATTCTAAAAGGATCAGGACATACTCTTTATCTGACAGCCTGGTAAGAGTGAACTTGTATAGCATTGCTTACAGACTGATAAGGGATAAACTCTGCATGGCTTACAGACCATTTAGGGACTCCACCGCTGCAAGCCCTTTTAGGCTTTGAGCTGATGAAAAATACTAAGGGAACTAGGTAATCTGATTTTATGTGTGTCGTTATTGTAAATAAAACATATAAAATAGATGGTAACACAGTGACTTGGCTATGGAACTGCTAACCAGTAAGTATTCAGCAATGTGGAAGTCTGACATAATTTAAGGAAAACTCATCTTTGGGCTGGTTATAAAACATTAATGGGCATCTTCAAGGAGTCTGACTTGCTTGATAGCGGGATGGCTTGAGCAGGGGATTAGCTAGAAATTACTGAACTTATATTATTTTTTCCAGATATGTTTCTTCTTTCAATCTGTGTGCCCTGATGACTAATAAGTGACCAGATTGCCACTGTCCTCCCACCGATAGCAACTATAGCCAACATCCCAGGCGTTCATGGACAATCTCTTTCTATATTTAGAAACCTTGTGCTGCATGACTTAGAACCAAAATGGATCGGCTAAATAATTATTTCATGAATTAAAGTTTTGTTCTGGTGGCATACAGGAGGCCTTTGCTGCATATCCTGACAACCAGAATATGCAGCAAAGTCAATGACAGCACCAATAAAGGAGCACCTCAGCTACCCTTCCCCCACTGTTGTCCCATTCTTGTCACCAAAGAGCAGAAATAGTACTACCCCCACCTCTCCTTGATTCTGTCATGCATTTAATGCACCACTGAAAAAGACACTCCTTTCATCTTCTGTCCTTTGTTTTTTGTGTCCACAACACACTGAGCCTGCAGACTCATGTCCTCATGCAGAAATCTTTGCAGAAATCAACATCCTCCTGCTTGATGTCCTCAGCCTTATACAGTGCAAGGAAGTATCTCTTTTCACCTCTGCTAAAGTTCAGTGTCTTCATGACCCCACCAGCAAATATTTCTACAGAGATCACCCAACCATCTCTGATGTTGCTCCTTCCATGTTTCTTCCATGTTGTCAGTCCCTAGTCAGTGATAATTCAAAGAACACCCCTTCCCCTGTAGCTGTCATTTGTCTGAGCAACTTTTTTTCAAAATAATATCCTCCTCCCCCCTGTCATCTTAGCTGTCATGCACCCATTGAGCAATTTATTAATAGAGAGAGACCCCACTTCCATTACCAGCTCCCCCCTTCCTGGCTGTCATGTCCCTGATCAGCACTTTTCAGGTAGATGCTACCCTCATCTCCCTTCTACAGGCCAAACCTCTCCCCTTCTTACCATTGCATTCCTCTGTCTAGTGTTGCACAGTGTTTTCTGCACTACTCAGCACAAGGCTGCATAAACCCCATGAGATTCAAGTGAATCAACAAATCAGGGCAAAGCTCAGTGGGTTTACTTATCAAATAACTGTTTATAGAACATTCTAATACTATGAAAACCATCAAATGGGTTTAATGCAAAACACCAAGATGGTAATAAATCTCAGCTTTTATTTCCTGTATTCAGCTTCTGCACCTGTTATACTGGTTATTCTGCTGAGTCCATCATGTCTGACAGACGTGCAGTGAAGTATTAGCTGAGTTTATCCTTCAAGAATTCCAAGCTAAATGGAGTTCTGTAGATATCATCTAAGTCCTGATCTCTATCTCTCTTTGCCTGTCACTGCCTTTTACCATGCAGCACAGTGACCCACAGCTTGGACCATATTATGTTCTCTACAACTACAACCATGTAGCAGTGGTGCTTTTGCCACTAGCAAAGTAATATAACATTTCGACTATTAAAATATACCTGCTACCAAAACATTATGCTACAGGTACAATCATGCTAGTATAACCATCAGCCTGAGTTATTGATAACAGGAGAGCACAAAACAATACAATATAATATTTATACATATATATATATACATATATATATATGTGTTTGTGTATACATATATATATATATATATATATATATACACACACACACACACACACACACACACACACACACACACACACACACACACACACACACACACACACACACACACACACACACACACACACACACAAAATATAAAACATACGGGTTCCAAACAAAGATTTAGGGTACAGCATTTCTTTAGTTTTCTACTAAAGGTAGCTTAGACATCATAAACATATATTAATATGATGAGCTGAAAATATGTTTTTTGTATGTGACTTTACTCAGTAGTTATTATGCTGACTGAGAATGCATGAAAGCACAAATACATTCTGAAACATCTTCCCTTCTCTCTCCAGGCAATTGCATCACATATACAGTCCACTGAATTTTCTTTGCTCATTGCAATCCCAGCCTGGGAAAATATAAAATGAATATTATGTACCTGCTTAGGAACTCAGCTCATCCTCCATCAGTAATACATCACAGGCAAGCTAAATCTATAATCTACAAAACTGCCTGAAGCATCTCACAAGTGACAGACCTTGTATCAATAGATACAATTGTATTACATCATCAGGCTTCTCTGTGCTTTCTCATTTGCAGGATAGCTATTGATTAGCTCATGCTAAAGCCATTGGGCGTATTATAGTTTAAATGTATAGCTATCGCTCATCTTACAGTTTTTCCATTTAGTATCCTAGTTATCAGGCCGGCAATGTATAACGTCATGAAAGTGGCACATCCAGATCATGACAAACAGACTGGACACCAGCACCCATATTATAAACGTTTTTTGATTTTCTCCACCGACAATGTTGTATCCTTTTTATTTAATTTGTCTTTAAAAACGTAATAAAACTGCATTTAAAATAAGAAACATTATGTCTAAAACCCAAACAAAAAAATTCCTGAAGAATGTGAGGTATTGCATGACAGATGAATAAGGAAAGGAAATATATTGCTCAATGATGTTTTTATGTGGGTCAAATAGCCATTCATTACATTTTCACACTAGCATTACAAAGTATGACAGCAGTGAAGTTTTATGCCTTGAAGTTTAGTGTCTCTTTTTGTCTGTTAAACCTACTAAACCACTACATTCTTAGCACTGCAACAACGTAACAGTTTTCTGTATATTATCAATTTAAATAGTATTTTCTGAACAAATGTAATGACATTCTCTGCATAAATATGAATTTCAGAGACTGTCATATTTATTCACTCACTCACTCACTCACTCACTCACTCACTCACTCACTCACTCACTCACTCACTCACTCACTCACTCACTCACTCACTCACTCATACCAAAAGGCCTGCTAATTTAACAAAGTTTCATACAAGACTAAACCTATAGACAGAAATTGTTTTCCATGGGCTACATAATGATGTTAGTTGAATAATGTGGTGTCATGTTTCATGTGCCGCAGAATTTAAAGGTTAATAATATACATGTTCAGAAGCATATCTGCTTCGCTTTTCCAGAGTTACTACAGCTTAACTGTATTCAGTCACGAGCATGAAGGAATGAACTGCAGATTCTTAGATGAAGTTTCCTTGTCTGCACCTTGCTAGAAAAAGTCAAACCATAATCCATTTATACTGAGCTGCTGATACTGCAATGGTTTTGAGTACTACAGTAGGTTCATAGGTTCATAGGTTCGTACTAGGCTATCTGCCCTAGGGCATTTATAAGCCTAGCCAGAGTGTATGTGGCTTACACCACCCCTTAGGATGAGAATACTACGCCCTTTTAGGGTTTAGTTTACTATGCCTCTGTCTAGTAGTGACACAGAGATGACCCCTGGGGTAAACCTACGATCTCCCATCCACTCGTCGAGATTTCTCTTGAATAGAGTCAGTGAGGGGCTCTGCCTAACATGGACTGGGATTCTGTTCCAGAGTGTAGGGAGCCTCTGGGTTATGAATCTGTCCCTCCAGCACGTTCTATTTATTTCTGTGTTGAGGTTTAAGTCACTTGTTCCCGTGGCTCTGATGGATTTGGATTTTCTGAGGTGGAGCATATCCATTAATTCAGGATTGGACATGGCCTTGTATGTCAGGTACAGATCACCTCTGAGTAGGCGGTATGCGACTGAATAGAGCTGGAGTTTTTTCAGTCTGGCAGCATATGACATATGTTTAAGACCCTTTATCCTCTTGGTGAGGAACTTTTGGGGTCTTTCCAACTGCTGCAGGTGTCGGGTGAGATACATCCCAAACGGGGCATTGTACTCAATCATTGGCCTGATAAGAGAAGAGTACAGGGGCACAATGACCTCTCTTGATCTAGATGTGAAACCCTTCATGATAAGGTGGGCAATATAGAAGGTCTTCCTAACCACTTTGGCAATGTGAGTGTCAAATGAGAAGTTACTGTCAACCTGGGTCCCTAGGTCCCTGATTACCTCTTCCGTACTTAATGGATTACCGCCTATGTGGTAATTTGTCGGTACCTTGTTTTTCCCAAAGGGTATGACTATACATTTTTTGGCATTCAGCTTAAGGCCATGGCTGTGGCACCAATTATCCATTTCTATGAGGCCTCTCTAAAGGATGTTTGTGTCTGCTGGAGTATCAATTATGGCACCCAGTTTGCAGTCATCTGCGAACTTTGTCAGTCACAATCCTCCTATGTTTGCCTGTACCTCAGAAAAATAAATGCCGAACAAGAGGGGTCCCAGGACTGAGCCCTGTGGGACACCGCTTGTGACTGGCTTAGAGTCTGACATAGCTCCAGCAACTCTGACCCTGTGGGTTCTGTCCTTGAGCCAGTTTGCAACCCATCTTGTGACATATGGGTTTACATTTAAGCTGGTGAGTTTGTCTATGATGCCCGAGTGGGGTATTGTGTCAAAGGCTTTTGCAAGGTCAAGGTAGGCTGTGTGAACTGCCTTACCCTCATCAATGGCCTTAGTGACTGTTTCAAAAAGTCGACCAAGTTCAAAAGGCAGGATCTGCCCTTGACAAAGCCAAATTGGGTAGGATCCAATGTCTTTAGGTCCCCAATGTCTTTGTTTATGAGTTCCATAATGATCCTCTCCATAGCTTTGCAGACCAGGCTCGTCAAGCTTATGGGGCGGTAATTTCCAGGGTCCATAGAAGCACCGCCTTTGTGAAGTGGGACCACTGTTGCCGTACGCCACTCTTTGGGTACGTATCCTGTAGTAAGGCTAAGATTAAACAGCAGCCTTATGTGTGGGTTTAGTTCCTCTTGGACTTCATGTAGCACACAGCCCGGGACACCATCTGGTCCCATTGATGCTGTGTTTTTAGCTTTAGAGAGGGCGGCTCTCACCTGGGCATCTGAGATGTTAGGGAGGCTACACTCTGCTGGGATAGTTATTTCTCCTTTTGGGGGGGAGGAGAAATTTGCACTGAGCCTGTCTGCTAGAATGTTGGCAATGTCAGTGGGTTCAGTGTATTTTGTGTCATTTGGACTAACTCTGAGCATATCTGGGAGTTTCCACCCAGGTTTCTAACATAGCTAAAGAAGGCCTTGTGATTGTCTTTTGTGTCTTTTGCGATTTTTCTCTCAAAGTTGGCCTTGGATGATTTTATGAGTGATCGTAGTTTTTTGCTAGTACTGATCAGAGATGCCTTCCCTTTTAGGGATTTTGCTCTGTCATGTAGTAGCTTCCTCCTCCTGTTGTAAAGTTTGTTTATGGCTGGGGTCCACCAGACTGGGCGCCTGCCTTTGGGGAATGGGTCTTGGTTTTATTTGGGATTGCATGATCCATGCATTCTTGAAGGTGCCCATAGAAGGCATTTTCAAAGGATTCAGCAGTGTGGGTTGTGGTTTCCACTGGCCCAGGGGCCTTGAAAGATACCACTTCAGTCTTAAGAAGTGTGAAGTTTGCTTTGAGAAGTTCTTCACTGTGGTCTTTTGTGCAGGGGGGTGGGGGTGGGATGTGGATTTCCAGTGAGATTAATTTATGGTCTGATCTTACCAAAGAGGGATGTACTTCCGGTGTGGAGCATGTTGTCCCCATGTTTGTGATGATCAGGTCTAGTATATTGTCTCCTCTTGTGGGAATGGTGACTAGTTGTTCCATTGCATTTGAGTTTATGAATTCTAGGAACCTTTGGGCTAGGGTGTTGGGGCTTGAGTAATGTTCCCAGTCTATGTTTGGGTAGTTGAAGTCTCCCAAAATGATGGTATTTGAAGAGACATTCATACTCTCCAGTGTCTTCAGGAAGGCTGTGTGGGGTTCCTGAGTTTGAGAGTGTGGTCTGTAGCATGCTACAAACTGTAAGGCAGTTTTGCCTATGGTTAGTTGAACCTGGATGGTCTCCGATGCTTCGTGCATTGCCACTAACCTGGAGGTGTGGGTATCTTTGATGAAAATGGATACTCCCCCTCCTTTTGTGGTTCGGTCCAAGTTTTGGGGCCGGAAAGCATGATATGAGGTAAAACCTGATAGTGCTGGGGTGCTCTCAGGAGCCTTGAACCAGGTTTCAGTCACTGCACAGACATCGATGTTCTCCATACTGAGGAGGGCTTCGAGGGCGTGCATCTCGAGGTTTAGACTTCTGGCATTGAGCAGCATTACCCTTAGTTTTTTTCCACTTGTGTTTTCTAGGGAGGTAGGTTTGTCATTTGAGCCTTGCCTAAAAAGGCACTATGGGGTGGCAAGAGCCTTGGCCAATATCTGGAAGCCCAGGGTGACAGGTGCAAGCCATCCCTTGAAGCAGCGTGTCTTGTCAAGCATGTCATCCCAAGCAGACAGACATTGGATCCCCTTAGAATGACACCAGTAATTAAGCCAATTGTTAAAACTGATCATTTTGTCTTTGTACTGTGGCATCATTCTTGGTGAGGGTAAGATGCTGCTCAGGGTCAGGGTCATACCGGCCTGGGCTACATAATCAGAGAGCTCCTCTATGTCTCTTTTCATGTAGTCCAGGAAGGTACGTCTCAGGTCGTTCACACCGGCATGTACAATGACTGAGTCATATTTGTACTTGCTGTGGAGTGACCTGAGTGCTTGTGTTATGTGGCGGATTCTAGCTCCTGACAGGCAGCTTACTGTGACCCTCTCCTTCTTCAGTCTGGTGAGCGGGACGTCAATGTGCCTGACTATGGAGTCACCTATTACAAGTGTGTCTGGCATGTTGTTTGGCCTTAAGGGCTGTGACTGTTTAGCACACTGACTTTGTGAACTATGTGTTGCATGTGCTATGTCTTGAGGTGGTGGTTGCTTGGGTGTCTGCTTTGGAGGCCTCTGTTGTTTTGGTAGATTTTTAATCAGTGCCTCCGAGTATGTTTTTGTGTGTTTATGTGTTTGGTTTGCATTTGTGATAGTTCTATGTGAGACTGGGTTTGTGGTGTGTGTGGTTACCTTCTCCTCCTGACTGGTCTTGCCAGTACTGAATTGAGAGAGCTCAGCCTCCAGTTTGGCTATATAGTTGCATCTCTCATATATTTGTATTTGTTGGGAGGAGGAGAGGGTTGTCTGTGTACATGAGGCAATTGTAACATTGCCTCAAGATTCCCAGATTCACCAGCTGAACAGGAGAGGACGCCAGCAACTGACCCTTCGACATGCTAGAAATAGTGAAAAAGATTGCTGTGTAACTGAGTCAGAAAGGACCTATAGGGAAATGGGTACTCAACAGAATTTAGGTGAATGAAGTACTTTTCGTTTGTTTAAGAGTGCTTTACCTGTATACAAAATGCTTTAGGAGCAAGTGCTGAGCTTTTCATTGAGAGTATAGGCTGTTTAGATTGCAAGTAGAACAGTTCTAAGGGAAAAATTGAAGAGCAGACTTGGCGGAGCCAGAAAAAGTTTAACCTTGTTTAACCAAGTTTAACCTTGTTTAACCAAGTTTAACCTTGTTTAACCGGCACTGCGCTATGCTCACGACCACGCAAAGCCATGCAAAGGCGGATTTTAAGCAGTGAACTACAAAAGAGCTAGGAATGGTCCCAAACAACCAATTACTAACAGCTTCTTGTGCTGAGGTCACTTCCCCCAAGGATAGGTAGGCTGCTCAAGGCTCCCCACTCCCACTGGTGAGCAAAGAAACTTTCTTTTATCCAAGTAAGGTAATGGACAACACAGGAACTACACCACAGCCCAGAATACAGCAATGCCTGTATACTGGTCTAAACTAGTCGAGAAAGGCGGGAAAACAAGGATTATTTTTTTGTTTTTTTGTTTTTTTGTTTTTTTTGTAGAAATACACAGAAAATGCAGAGACAGTGATAAATTATAAACACAAGTAAAAAGTCCAACCAATAAAATAAATACGTCCAGGGGAAGCAAAAACAAAACTGTTGCAAAACCAACAGTGATAAATTAGTTACACAGGCTAGCACACTTTAGTGGGCAGCCTCCACAGTTCAATTAAACAAACAAGCAAACTTTCGACTAAATTTGACTAAATGTAACTTTAAGTGCAGATTTTAAAATAAATGCAGTAATCAGTAAAAAAACAGTTCAGGCTACTTCAAAGTAAGCAGCAGAAGCTATTTTCAGTGAAAAATAAGTAAAGATACTTAAATCCAGAAGGTAGTCGCTTTTTCGAGTTCCTTGCTGCTAGGACCACTCTGTAAACCCACGTGGAGCTTGTCTGAGCAGTATAGCCAGAAAAAAACGCCCAGAGGTGGATTTTAAGCAGTGAACTACAAAAGAGCTAGGAATGGTCCCAAACAACCAATTACTAACAGCTTCTTGTGCTGAGGTCACTTCCCCCAAGGATAGGTAGGCTGCTCAAGGCTCCCCACTCCCACTGGTGAGCAAAGAAACTTCCTTCTATCCAAGTAAGGTAATGGACAACACAGGAACTACACCACAGCCCAGAATACAGCAATGCCTGTATACTGGTCTAAACTAGTCGAGAAAGGTGGGAAAACAAGGATTATTTTTTTGTTTTTTTGTTTTTTTTTGTAGAAATACACAGAAAATGCAGACAGTGATAAATTAGTTACACATCTAAGTTTGCTCAGAACTTGATTTTGTTAAGTTTACAGCTTTTTATCTCTTCAGAGCTGACTGCAGCTTGAAGTTTTGAGAATTTAATTGCTTAGTCTGTTTTTTTATCATAAACTCATCTTTCTTGACTATTAATTCACATCAACTGCATATAGAACCACAATAAGTACAGCAAATAAATTTAACAGTAGATTTTTTTAATACAGAAAGAGGTTAAATTCAACATGCTGGATTGAATGATTTGATGTTTTCCTTTTACTAGAAATATGTTTGGAAGAAATGTTAAATCCTAATAGAGATATATGGATCATAAGCCTTTGCCTCTGTTATTACGATTATTGTAATTTAAGTGGAAGGTAATACCAATTACAGCACAGTTTGACTTAAAAGTAAGAAATGAGACTGTTATTAGAGCTATGACAACACAGATATCTGCAAGGTAAGGCTAGGCATATGGCAAGTGAATATTAGCATGAACTAATCAAACAATGAAGAATTACTAAGGAACAACTAAATTCCGCAGAAAGAAAACAATAATATATTTTACTTTATTTTATTTTATTTTTTATTTACTGTAGGAAAATTGCAGTTCTGGTAGGTGTGGGATCGAGAAATTAATAGTAAAAAAAATAGCTGCCTACCCACTTTGCAATTAGTTTGAACGCACCTTACCGAAAGTTTAATCCATTTTACACTTCCGGTGGCATAGTTCTTCTCCCAGCCCAGAGACAATGCAGATTTAGTTTTCTCATGTCTCTTGCCATACTGTTGTATCTTGGTTGAAAACTAATAAAGGACCAAATAGTAATACCTTACTAACTCCTTCTCTAAGGTCCCTAGAGACCCACACAATAATTAACTTCAGTGTTAGTTCACTGACTTTTAGTTATCACAGTGGTGAATATCTACTAGTGATTAAGGGAGGGAGAGAAACAGAGAGGGAATTGACACAAAACGTTTATATAGCAATCATTCCCAGAATTATATTTTCCTACGAACTGAAATGTTTCACAGTCCATATGTGTCACAAGTGGCTACCTATCTGAAGCCTTCATTCTAATACTCACCACATCTAGGGGTGAACGTTTCAATGCACAACCCCCCAGACAGAGAGCCATTAGCTGAAATATTCTCCATCTGGCGTCACTGCCACCAAATATAAATTATCATGCAGCAAATCTTTCCTTCTGCTCAATAAGAATAACACAACCTTAATGCCAGCACCAGTGCAACCTTCATGACTCTTTTACAGGAGGATCTGCTGCTGGATGCATCTTTTAAATGAGCATGGGGTGAGCTTAGCTATGGGCTTATTAACACATGCAAATGTTACACTACACTTTGTCCAGCAGCCCTTCTTAGTCCTGCAGTCCTTGTGCTTCCTGCCCCAGGCTACTAAATATTTAACATTATTCTGCATGGGCTAATAAAAATTCATGTAGGTGGCAGGCATGTACTTATGTCCCTGTTAATTTATCACTGTGTTTGTCTGTCTGTATGAATTATTACAGTTTTTCTGTAATATTATCTAGTGTTGTTCTCTGGGGCTAATGTCACCTGAGAAATGTCTACTGGCATGTTTTAATTTTGTTTTATTACCCTAGCACCAAACCTACAACAGTGTCTCTCTCTTGCTGACTTGGATCATGTGAATGAGACTGCATTTTGTTAATTTAATATTTGACATGTGTACATTAAATAACGCAATCAATAAATGTGAATTGAATAATTAGTTGTTCAGTGCCTCTGTCCATGGTTTTATTTGTGTCTCTTTTGATTATTCTTTTCTGCTAGCCAACTGGTGTAATACAGCACTTGTAGGATATATATTTTATGCCTAGATGTAAATGTCTGCTGCTTTGTTTTATCCTTTAGCTGCTTAGATTTATCCTTTTTTGACTATTTCCATCCCTAATAACTTTTTATCTTTACTGCCTGCACTGGCCATAAACTTCTTTCCCCTCAAACTGTCATACCTTCTATTTGTTTCTTGTGTAACTCTTCTTTATCACATAATAAACATGCACGTTTTGATTTTTGTGTGCTTCATCACTTTATCTTTTCTCATTTTGGAAACAAAAAATGATTTTACAGAAATAAGAAAAACAAGCTATATATAATTTTTACAAAAAACAAGTCATAAAAATCACATTCAAAAATTAAATAATGAGAAGTTATTTCATTTGATTATAGCTGACAGTTTTACATTTAATTATATTTATCTAATAGTTTTAATTGAACCAAGTATTTGAAATTTGGTTGCCTACCATTAATTCTAAAATGTATTACATTCCTTTGTTTTTGTGATACAGTAGTGATAAGTGCAACAAACTCATCAAAGTTAGGGGCAGCTTTTCCATTTTATGGTGACTGCCTTTCTGGCTATAATTAAAGATGACCATAAGAAAGGATATTGTGAAGGACTTATATAAGATGGATTTGGAGCATTCATTAATATTAATGATCCTGTAAGTAAACATCTATCTAGCCACAACAGTTTATAAAAGATTGAACATCTTCCCAATATTCTTTCTTTTTCACATTTTAAGAAAGCATGACTCCAGTCTGCTCTTATTTTTTTCACATTTACAGCAATTAGGTTTACTAGTTTTAAACATTGTAGTTATTTTATGGAGTAATGTATACCCTATGGAAATGTTTCCAAGCCAAAAAAAAAATCAGAAAAGAAAAAAAATCTCCAAAAAGAAACTGGTGTCTAAGTAATTGATTCTTTATTTTCATCATTGTCAATATATTTTAGATTGAGAAGATTAATACAATTCCAGTATTTATTACTATATTTTAGATTTAGATCAAGATTTAATCTATATAATTGGGACAAGGATGGTTTGATATCTTCTTTATTATTCAGCATTAAATGAAAGTATTCTAACAACTGTGTATAAGTCTCTTTTTCATTCTCTAGCATTACCATCTTTTTTCTACAAGCTTTGCTTTTATATGTAGAACTATTGCCCAATTTTAAATCTAATTTAAACATTTGCATTATTTTGTCAGTTGAGAATATATTTGCTCCATTTAGGCATTCGGACCAGCATATAAAATTATTTAGTTTTATATTCAGCATATTATTATGAGTATTATTATCAGGAAGTCCTTTGTGTTTGCCATAGGAAATAAAGAAACTGAGAAAACTATGCCGTAGCATTAGTACTTATAACTGTACTGCTCTGGTAAGCTAGAGCATATGATGCTCAGTGGAAAAATGTACATCCATTTGCTTCCTCGTTAGATATTGTTAATCACTGTATCTCCTCTCTCTGCTAAAAGGATACATTTCACGACATATAGCAACTGTGATCTTACAGACGAAGGTCCAGAGTAGCAAATGCAGTCAGGGAACTGGGACATCGGGGAATCAGGATTAGGGAGCTAAGGAGTGAGTAAAGGAAAATCAACCTGTGAAAAATAAATTGAAGCCTGGTTGCTTAGGTAGAGTTAGATCCCTATCATCAAATGGCACTGCCTTAAACACATTACAAGCTAGGTTAAAGAAGAAGAAAACTGATTCAAAATTCTAGCAGTTAAACTGGAAAGTAAGCACTGGTATGACCTCTTTGTGAAATCTAATTTTAGAAGTAAAGATCTAATCAATAAATTCAAAATTACTAATAAAATTCTTAGTAATCTTTTTGTATGAGTTTATAATCTATCATTTCAAAAAAGCCACTGACTCAGTTCAGGCTCAGGGGAGAAATTGGGAAAGTTTCTGGCATATAGAATAAAGACAAGGAGGGCCCAGAGATTTACTTAGGAATTAAAGGAACAAGTAGAAGATCCTAAAAGTAGCTCCAGGGCAGTTACACTTGGCTCAGGCTCACCATCCCCATTCAGATTGGCCTCACTGGTAACATCAGTCAAGGCTCTAAAGCAGGGTCAGGACACCCAATTATTTTATCTCCAAAGGACATTAGAGTAAGAGGTAAGTGGTCACAAAGAAGTGCCTTAAGTACAGCAATGCTAGGCTCAAGCTCTCCCATTCAGAGTGTCATTACTGGTAACATCAAGCAAGACTTCAAATTATGGTTGGGAGACCCGGTTAATACTCCCTTAGGAAGAGAACAATTGCCCCCTTTCATCTATTATATGCATACAGAGATGTCCTAGGAATACTTTTGATGCCTGAGTGCCTTCCTACTGGAGCACATGTATTTATTGCTGTATTGTTGTATCCTTGACACACTCCTGTCTGTCTCTCAGTTGTAAGGTATAGTGACTTACTATTGGTATTTTGGTTTGTGTCTGTCCCGTCTGCTAAATATATCTCACTCCTAACTCCCTCTCTACTTTCTCCTATCTGGGCTGGCCTTGTTATATCTCATTTAGCACTTTCATCCTGATATTTTGACACACTCTCCTGTTCTATCTCTTGTTGATTCTATCTTCCCTATTTTTCATGGCACTACATTCCATCTTTTTACTTTCACTTTGTAACACTGCCAGTGCTTTTGTTGTGTTCTAGTCTGTTAAGACATTTTTACTTACCTTTTGCTGAGCCTGAATGATTGTTTTCCTGCAGGACTGTTTAATCCTACTCCACTTCACTTTGCTCCCTAACCTACTGCAATTCCCAGCCACCCCAATGTTACTCCCTTTTACTAAGCATACCCCTCCCATCCAAAGTCCATTGTTCACAGGACCCCTCCCTCCTCTCACTAGCAGCCACAAAACCATCTGAATAATAACCATTCACACGCTCCCACCTCTCCCAACCACAGAAATTAACATCTGCCTCGTCTGCTCTAAAAACTATAACATACACCTAAATTTCATTATCAGTGCCCTTAGTTAAATTCTGCTCCTTATACCTCTGACTGACTAAATATCAATGATAGTCCTCTATTTCTTTTCTCATTATTACATATTTAGAATTAACTAATGAGACATATAACTATCTTTTCCACTTATTTCTCTTCACTTACTCCAGCTCTGCCTCCCTCCACTTCAGACTACACCTCACTTACACCTCTTTTCTATAACCACTGAAATTTCAAATGTTTCTTCAAGCATCATGTCTCTTTCTACTGCTACTAGTATCCTAACAAACTATAACTGCCAACTTTCACTTCTATACACTACTCCTACTGCAGTTTACTCAGCACACTATTGGTGTAGCTATACCAATATATCTCCTTGCTTTTTTCTTATCTCACATTGTCTTTATTTTAAGCACAAAATATTTCATTACCACCACTCTTCTCAAAAAATAAAGCTCATACAGATACTCTCTAAATCAACACACTACCACTAAAAAATCCCACAGTGTGGTGATGTCCACCTCAACCCAAGCCCCCAAAACCCACTATTTAAACAGTAAAGAACCACTGTCTATAAAATGGCAACTTAGCTAACCCTCCTTTAACCACCACCTCAGATTATACCACTTCCCATCTGTACTGGCCTACCACTAACCCCTCGCCTATCCATACTAATAAAACTAGTACATCAACCCCCTCACCCCAACATTCTCCCACTGGTCTTCCAAACAAATATTTGGAAATATTGTCAGTATATACCTCAGCAGCATCTGTAATGAAATTGCAGAACTACATGCCAGGATATCACAGTATAACCCTGATATTCTTGCCATCACAGAAACCTGGCCTAAGCCTAACACCACAGATTCTGAACTACTACTGTTACTGCTACTACTACCGCCAGGCTATAGCATTATCAAAGCTGATAGGCCCCACAAGAAAGCAGGTGGAGTAACCTTAATTTATCCAAGTTCATACAATCTCTCTCCCTATTCACACAGCATGCAAAAAAAATCCACAATGCCAAAATACTTGTATGACTGCTAAAGCTTATCAATAAAAAACAGCTATGTTTTGTTACAGACTATATCCCACTTGGAAATAATATACCAACTTTAGACAAAATCTTCTCCTGGGCAGCTAATAATATACATTATGAATAAAATCAAACTTGAAGATGTAAATATTGACTGGCAAAACCTTACATCAGCTTTTCCCTCAGCTAGTATAAACCTTTATGGTTACACAAAACTTATCAAAACACCCACTACATTTAATAATATCAACATAAAGGTGGATTTCTAGACTGGATTTTGGTCTCTAACCCTAATAAATTTACAGGCTCTGGAACCTATTCAAACTCACTTCCAGTCTATACCTATAGAAATATCACCCAACAACTTAACACTTACTAACTTAAAACATCCTGAAACCTTTCAAACTTCAATAGACATCTTCATGAATACACTGAAAGCTTTTAATTGCTCTGCCCAACATCCTCACATGAGCCTTATTCACCATCTATATCCATGGCTAGCAAGACCTGTCATAGGTTCATAGGTTCAAAGTTGTGTACTAGGCTAAAGGCCCTGGAGCCTACATAAGCCTAGCCCAAGAATATTTCCTGGCATCATGCCGCTCAAAGTAAATTCCCAGTGCCCCTGTTAAGCAAGGCCACTGAAGTGATCCCTGAGGTGAACTTTCTCTTGCCCCCCCCCCCACTCATCAAGATTTCTGTTAAAGAGGGCCAGTGAAGTGCTCTGCTTGACATGAATGGGAAGTTTGTTCCGGAGTATGGGAAGTCTCTGGGATTAGGAACCTGTCCCTCCAGCATGTTCTGTTTATTGTGGTAATGAGGTTAAGGTCCCTGGAATGTGTGGCATGGAGGGATTGGGATTTCTTTAAGTGTAGCTTATCTAGCAGCTCTGGGTCAGACATGGCTTTGTAGGTCAAGCAGAGTTTGCCACTAAGTAGGCGATAAGAGACAGAGTATAGCTGGAGTTTTTTTGAGTTTGTCCATATAGGGCATGTGTCTACAGCCTAAGATCCTCTTAGTGAGGTATTTTTGTGACCTTTCCAGTTGTTGTAGGTGTTTTGTGAGGTACATACCAAATGGGACATTGTATTCTATAATAGGTCTAATGAGGGATGAGTAGAGAGAGATTATGACCTCTTTCTTCCTGGATGAGAAACCTTTCGTAATGAGATGTGCCACATAGAAGGACTTTCTGACTATAGTGGCAATGTGGTTATCGAAGGAGAGGTTGCTGTCAACCTGTGCCCCCAGGTCTGTCATCACACCTTCGATGTTTAGTGGACTACCACCTATGTGGTAGTTCATTGGCACTGAATTTTTCCCAAACGGAATGACAATGCACTTTTTGGCATTGAACTTAAGGCCATGGTTCTGGCACCAGTCACTGGTGTCAGTGAGGCCTTTTTGTAGAATGTCTACATCAGTTGGAGAATCACTAATGGCTCCCAGTTTGCAATCATCTGCGAACTTGGTCAGCCAGAGTCCCTTTGTGTTGACTTGAACCTCAGAGAAGTAGATGCCAAACAGGAGAGGACCTAGGACTGATCCCTATGGGACACCACTTGTAACTGGTCGGTAGTCAGATTTGGAGTCCGCTACTTTCACAGTGTGGGTTCTATCAGTGAGCCATTTGGCAACCCATCTTATTACATAGGGGTTTATGCCTAGTTTAGTGAATCTATCTATGATTCCTGAGTGAGGGATGGTGTTGAAGGCCTTGGCAAGATCTAGGTAGGCTGTGTGAACTACCTTGCCCTCATCCACAGCTCTGGTGACAGACTCGAAGAAGTCTATCAGGTTGAGCAGGCATGCTGTACCTTTCAAAAACCCATACTGTGTGGGGTCCAGGGTTTGAAGATTCCCTATGTCCTTATTTATAAGGTCCATGATGATGTGCTCCATAGCCTTACATATCAGACTCATCAGGCTAATGGGGAGGTAGTTCCCAGGGTCTGTAGTCACTCCCCTTTGTGGAGTGGGATGACCATAGCAGTGCACCATTTGGTAGGAACAAAGCCTGAAATGAGGCGGTGATTAAACAGGGTACATAGGTGTGGTGGCAGTTCACTTTGTAATTCATGTAGAACACAGCCAGGGATATTATCAGGTCTCATGGAAGCTGTATTCTTGGCTTTGGACAGTGCGGTTTTTACCTGTGTAGCTGTGATAATAGGGACATGGCATTCCTCAGTTATTGTGATAGGCCCTTTAGGGGGTAAAAAGGGAGTAAAGTTCGCACTGAACCTGTCAGCCAATATGCTGGCAATATTGGTTGTCTCTGTATATGTATTGCCATTGTGCTGTAACTCAGAGCAGATCTGAGTATTGCCGTGTAGTTTCTTGACATAGCTATAGAATGCCTTGCGGTTGTCTTTAGAATCTGCAGCAATTTTGTTTTCATAGCTAGATTTAGAGGATTTGATGATGGATCTCAGTTTTTTGCTGAGCCTAACAAATGAGTTTTTCCAGTCTTGGGACTTCACCCTTTTCTGCAACAGCTTTTTCCTTCTGTTGTATTGTTTGTTTATGGTAGGGGACCACCAGATTGGCTTCCTTTTTTTAGAGGAGAGTGTCTTGGTTCTGTTTGCTATGGCCTGTTCCATGCACTTGTGTATGTGCTCATACAGTGCATTGGTGTATGATTCAGCAGTCATGCAACTATTTTCCATTTGCATGGGTGTCGTGAAGTTAGCCACCTCTGTTTTTAGAAGCCCAAAATTTTTTTTGGAGAAGTTTTTTTACGGTGGTTTCCTTTTGGGGGGTGAGAGTGGTGTTAGAGATTATGAATATAAGGCTGAAATTAATTCTGTTGTAAATATGCTGAAAGATAAAGCATAGAATAAAAATTTTGCTTGAATGTATTTATAGAGTTTGACAATGTAAAATGGGCATTCATACTATATGTATAACGGACATGCTTCTCTTCACAGCATCAGAAAAAGCCTAACAAAGCAATATTGGAAAGCAAGTATTACATGATTTTCTCATGTTTGCAGAACAAATATCTATTAACAGACATCCTTTTTTATAAACTCAGCCATACGTGTGTTTTTTCAATAGCAACAGAAGAGATGTTTCATTTCATACTTCTGTTATTCTAATTGCATGCATTTGTGCATTTTCACATGAGCAGAAATCACAGAAGGACAATAGAACAGACATTACAGGACTTCCCACAGAAGGCCAAAAAAAAGATAACAAGAGGAAATAAAATCTATGTGCGTGACTAGCACTCTACATAACAACTGTAGTAATTCAATTATACGAGAGAGGGACAGAGAGAGAGAGAGAGGTATTATGTAGAAGTCATCATTCATATCTGTAATGAAGGAAAACTTTGTAAATATATGCTACAAACTGACAGAAAGAGTATGTGTCATTTGTTATAAAAATAAGTTATCTGTAACTGTGCTTATAGCTGCAAAATATATTTCTTTATCAGTGTGCAATTTGAAAGGCTTGGTGCTTTAAACAGACTACAGATGGAGTCATGCAAAGCTCTGTGTCTCTGATTCAGCAGTAAACAGCCAGCAAGACTTTGTGTCTTAAGAAGACTTTGGATCCAGCACAGCATAGAAGCAGTTACATACATAAAATAAAATTTTCAGGTGGGATGTGGATATCCATGGTGATTAGCTTGTGGTCAGATCTGGTCAGGGAGGAGTTGATTACTGGTGTAGAGCAATGATCACCCATGTTAGTAATGACCAGGTCAAGGAAGTTTCTACCCCTGCTGGGGTTAAGAATTAATTGGTTCAGGGCATTGGAATTAATGAATTACAGAAAACATTGAGCAAGTGTGTTGGTACATGAGTAATTTTCCCAGTTAATGGAGGGGTAGTTAAAGTCTCCCAGTATAAGGGTATTGGGTTGTACCCTAATATTTTCCATATTATGTAGAGTGGGAGTATTGGGACATACAGGGGGATCTATAGCAGGCTACAACTTGGATTTCAGTTTTACCCAGTGTTAGTTGTACCTGAAGTATCTCTGATGTGTTCTGTTGGGCTACTAGTCTGGAGGTGTGCATATCCTTTATGAATATGGAGACACCACCACCTTTAGTGCTTTGTTCCAGGTTTAGGGGCTGAAAAGTGTGGCATGAATTATAGCCTGGTAGTGCTGGGGTGCTCTCCGGAGCCTTGAACCAGGTCTCGGTCACTGCACAGATGTCGACATTCTCCATTTTAAGGAGTGCTTCGAGTGAGTGCATTTTAAGATTTAAACTTCTAGCATTGAGTGGCATAACTCTCAGATTTTGTTTGCTTGTAGCTGTTATGGTGGTAATTTTGTCTTTAGAACATTGCCTAAAAAAAGGCACTATAGGGGTGGCAAGAGCCTTGGCCAGTATCCAGAATCCCAGGGATGACAGGTGCAGGCCATCTCTGGTGAAGCATCAAGGTCTGTCGATCATGTCATCCCAGGCAGACAGATACTGGATCCCCTTAGAATGACACCAGAAACTTAGCCAATTGTTTAAGTCAATCATTTTCTGCTTGTACTGTGGTATCATTCTGGGTGATGGTAGGATGCTACTCAGAGATACGGTCATACCTGCCTGGGTTACAAGATCAGAGAGCTCCTCTATGTCTCTTTTCATGTAGTCCAGGGAGGTATGTCTCAGATCATTCATAGGCTGTCTCTATGAATGATAAAAAAAAAAAAAAACTTTGACTTAAACTCAAACCTTCTCCACTGCAGCTGACAGCCTCCCACCTAAATAAAACATCCTGAAACCTTTCAAAATTCAATAGACATCTTCATGAATACATTGAAAGCCTTTAATTGCTCTGCCCAACATCCTCACATGAACCTAATTCACCCTGTATATCCATGGCTAGCAAGACCTGTCTCTATCAAAGATAAAAAAAAAAAAAACTTTGACTTAAACTCAAACCTTCTCCACTGCAGCTGAGAGCCTCCCACCTAAATACCTAAAGACAGCTGCCGATGTCATGGCATATCCAGTCTCTCTCCTTATAAATCAATCAATAGCTGAATCTTATGTACCCTCACTGTGGAAAAAATATCCTATGTATTCCTCTTCATAAAGGTGGCATCTCTGCCGACATCTCTAGCCTTCTGGTCTATTGTAATGTTATCACCTCTCCCAAGCATTCTAGAAAGATGGAAACTTCCAAGATGGCTGCACACTGACCAACAGTTTAACTACAGCTTTCCCACTGTGAAAACATAAACTGAGAAATGGTAGCCAAAGATATTGTCAGTTTGAATAAAATTTATTTACCAGCTAATAAGTACACTGCCTGGGTGACATCAAAGAAGAAACGAGGAGAGCCTGAATGAAAATCAACTAGATAAGGTGAAGAGAAAATGTTTACTAAGAAAAATCCTGCAGCTGTTCAGCTAAAAGCAGTTCAAACTCCAGCTTTGGTGTAAGACACGGCTTCCAGTAACCCAGAGGAAAACATAAGTCAAATGTGCATAGAGCTGATTAAAATAAATGAAACACTGAAGGGATATTCAACTCAAATAAAAAAGGTTGTAAAAATGGAAGAGACTTTAAACAGATATTCAGATGAACTGATAAAACTGCAAAAATCAGAGTTCAAAATGAAGAAAAGGCTGGCTTGAATATGAAACTGCTCAAGAAGAAATGTTTCAAAAAGACCATCGGATAGTGACAGTGGTCAGAAAAGCCTTTTACTTGCTTCATCTCATAAGTAAAGGGATTGTATCCAGAAAAAAAGGAGGTTATTACCTCTCTATACTCCTCCCTCATTAGACCAATAATTGAGTATAATGCCCTGTTTGGTATGTACCTCTCCAAACATCTGCACCAACTGGAAAGGCCACAGAAATACCTCACAAAGAGAATCCATGGCCCCCAACACCTCTCCGATGTGGACAGGCTCAAGTCACTATTACTCTACTTGGTATCGTACATATTGCTCAGAGGTGATCTGTGTCTCACTTAGAAGGTAATCTTGGACCCTGTTCTACTAGAGATGATCCATATCCATAAGTCTAACTCCTCTCGCATTACCTGCTTGAAAGGCCTGAATCTATTATGTGACATCAACAAAACCTGCTGGAAAGAGAGGTTTGTCTCCCAGAGGCTGCCCCATCTCTGGAATAGACTTCCCATGCAAGTCAAAGAGAGCACCTCACTCTGAGCGGATGGGAAACTACATATTTGTCCCAGGGGTTCCACCTGTGTTCTTCACTGACAGGGGCAACAGTGCTGACTGAGGTTTCTTTTTGGGGATAAACTCTTGGCTAGGCTTGTAAGGGCCCCAGGGTCATTAGCCTAGTAACCTCCTATGATCCTATGAAATGGTAAAATTAGAGGACAGAGCACATAGGGAAAATCTGAGATTTTCTGCTGTACCAGATAAACTAGAAGGAACAGACTATTAATTTTATGAAAGCACAAATAAACAATTGAACTGGTATTCCATAGCAGGAACTGTTAATTGAAAGGGCAGACAGTTTGTATGCTCCAAATCTGGCCACAAGAAAGAAGCCAAGACCTTTATTAGTAAAGATGCAAACCAGTTAGCAGAAAAAATTAATCCTGACAAAACTGTGGCAAAAGGGCAAAATATTAAAAGTTGGAGATAGTAAAGTGTTTGTGGAAAATGATTATTCACTGTACACCAGGCAGAATGAAAACAACAAACAGTAATCAGGGAATGTGGAAAGGCAGGTGTGAAATTCAAGCTACTATATTCATCTGTGTTCAGAATATATTTCCTGGTGGATCAAAGTCTTTTTTGATGCAGAATAAGCTAAGGATGAAATGTAAAAGTTTGTAGATAAAATGAGCCATGAAGCAGAAGGGGACTCTGCTTCTCATTCTTCTGATAATAAAGCACATGGAGAGAATTTGCCAGTGAAGTATTTTCCACTATTCCAAACAAAATTGCTTCAGACAGAGAGAGAGAGAGAGAGAGAGAGAGAGAGAGAGAGAAAGCGCAAGAGTTGACCAGAAGACTAGAGAGCATCGTGGAATTGAACCAGAATCTGGAGATGGGAGATGGAGATGAGCAAGAAGACGACCAGTAACATGGAAGCTAGTGAATAAATGTGATTCTGCAAAGCATCAGTTGCATTTGTGAAATGTATACGAATAAGTGGAAAGAGTAGACTTGTTGAGTTTGTTAATCTTGTAGGCATTTGCCTCACTTCATGTTATTAATGTTTGGAAGGACTTTGAGTGGAGGGAAAGAGAAAGGAGAAAGATTACAGTAAGTAATTTATTTTCTTAGCATTTCTACGAAACATTTTACAATATAAATGCATATTTCATAGTGAAGTATTTTTAGTTGTTCTTGTATGTGATAAGTTTTTTTTAAACTGATGTCTTTTTTTCCTTCTTCCACTTCTCTTTCATTCTTTTTTTCTGGTATTAAGAAATGTAGGCATTACAGTGTAAAACGAGAAGAAAAGCTAGACAAAAGCATGTTAAAGTTAATAGGCCGTAATCTTGGGTTGTTGAGGTGGGAGATGGGGTTTAAAGTATGCAGATCATAATATAGTGCATTGCTGATATTTTTTCTCTTACTTTTGCATAGGTGAATGTTTGGATTAAGACCATTGGCTTAATCTAATAACAAATTTTAAGTGGAAACAAGTAAATATGAGAGCAACAAATATAATGAAAAGCTTTCCTTTAGCAATAAATGTTTTGGCTTGTCTTTCAGACTGCAACAGAGGACTACATTTTTCTTTTTTTTTCTCTTACTTTAAACATGGAGGCAAGCTGATAATAGGGCAATAAAAGAGAGAACACTAGTTTCTTCAAGGCTAAAAGTTAATGATTTCTGAAAGTATGCAAGTAGTTTTCACATCTGGGAGAGGGAGAATAAAGATAAAAAAGAACAGACACCAATTAATGTTAGTAGAAGCACAGGCAATAATATGTGTTTTAGCATAGATAACCTCAATTTCACGTTAACTAGGGCATGTGTTAGGAACTCTCAGTTTTGAAACAACTCTTACTATTAAACCGTTAAACTTAATTACTTGAAGTTGCACATAGTTATGTCTGCTTGTATTGAGTTAATCTGTTATGGGGTGTTCTGGGTGTATGTTTGTTGTTTTTTTTTTGTTTGCTTTTGTTTGAGGGTTTTATTAAAATAAAATATCTCATAAAATGTTCCAATGTTGATAATAAGAAAAAAACTGAATAAAGGATTAACCTGCCAAGCATTAATAGGTACATAAAAAAAACAACAGAAAGAACCGGAACAGTGCTCACTTTCTTCAACCGAATTAAGTGCTTTCGTCAGTGCTATCCCTGACTTCATCAGAATAACACACTGTTAAAATCACACACTATTTAAAGAATTGTGCTAGTCACATGCTATTGATCAATTCTACTCATTAACAACTTAAAGATCCACCAGTTAAAAAACATAGTCTCCACATTCTACCTACATATCAACAAAACAATAAAAACATTTCAATATTTGTTCACAATTCAGACCATAAAACATAACTTAAAAAGCCAGTTCTGACTTTAATTTTAGTACACTGTTAACAGAAATAGTCTCATTAAGACCAGAGGAAACCACTGCATTGTACCTTAGTTGCCATTTTAGTTCCTTATATTCTGAAAACAAATCAGATGGTCCCCCTCTAGGCCCCAAGTCCACTCTATCCACAACTGTATATTTAAATTTTGAGTAGAGAGACTTTTACATGTCTTGCCAGGGCATTTCTTTCATCACATCTAGAAATATCATATTGATGCTGGTATCTTCTCTTTCTAAACATACCCTTAGTCTTTCCTTTTTAGAACCTTTCACATTCTTGACAGACGGCCATATAGACTACTCCTGAACTATAATAGGAAAACGTGCACATGATTTTCACAAGGTCACCAGTACTGATTCTAATTTCTTTTCTTTCCAAAATGTATCTGCACTGCAAACATCATCCACACTTGTGCATAACCCCTTCCCTTAAAACCGAGACACCTCTTTCAAGCAATGTTTTGAAACATAGGTCATTTTTAGGCACAATGATAGTTTTTTCACCAGCTTTCTGAAATATGTCTGAATCAACTCCAAAAATATTCCAGTTATGTTTAACGATTTCACTCAAGCTTTTAAAACATATATTGTATGGCAAAATTAGGGCTCTTTGAAAGCCCTCCTGTATGTTTGATGTAACCCTTTCACCTAGTTGAACCACAGGTGCCACATTAATGGGTACATGCATTACAAAAGCTGGAATTAGATATTTAAAAAGCTGCCATACATAATAGTAAGAATAATGACTTCTTACCATAATTGTGACACTTTCCATATTATCTTGGAATTTGAATGGTCTCACAGGTATGGGAAAAAAGTAAAGAATACTTAATTCTATTTAGAAATGCAGCGTGAAAAAAGTAATGCTACAGGAGGCACATTTGGAAAGAACTGAGAATGTGAATTTGCTAAAGAAAGGATTCCAGGATGGATATTTTGCAAAATATCAGGGAGAAAGAAAAGAGGAGTACTTATATTACTTGCTAGAGGAGATCCACTAGCAATGTAAAGAAAAAAAGTTAATAATGGCAGGTTTGTAGTAGAGCTCTGGCATGTGATGAAGATTATACTGACATATATTTATATTCCACCTAAAACTGCTATTTTGGAGATTAAAATTGTTTGGGAGAAATACTCAGTTTTCACTAGGTACTATTGCTTATAGGAGGGGACTGAAATTTGATTTGAAAAAAAAGAGGATGCATATGGGGGCCTAGAAGGGAAAATATAACAAAAGATGGTAGATTTCTAAAAAAAAATATAAAAATATTTGGTATGAAAGGTGTGCATTAAGTAGCAGGAACTCAGGCAGAATTTACATATTATTCCTCAAGGTACAATGAATGGGCTGGACTTGACAGAAATGATATTTCACAGGAACATGTCCATTTAATTGAGAACTTTGATACACATCAAATATCTATTTCAGATAATGCACCAATAATTACTAAGATAAAAAATGCAGTGTAGTTATGCAAAGATGAGGCACTGGTGTTTCTCCACCTACTTGTTAAAATGAGAGGAATTTAAGGAATGGGCAATGGAAATTGTTTGGGAGTTATTATGAAAGATAGAAAGTACTACAGAAGTTAACGATAGTGAGTGGGTAAAATGAAAGTGGAGTTTAAAAATAGGGTACGAATAAAAGAAAAATAGATCTGGTTAAGAAGTAATAAGAATTATTTACAGGGGCTGACAAAGATTAAAGTATTACAAAATATGAGGACTCTCACAGAAGAAAAGGTGCAATTGCAGAGTGCTAGAGAGAAAATAAGGGAGCACCTGGATAATATGCATGAGTTTAGAAAAATTGCTGTTACGCAACTGTTTTTTTGATAATAACTCCAGTGCACAAAAATATTTGGCACAGTGAATTAGGCAACAGAAACTAGAAAGGACTGTGCCAAACATAAGGAGCCTATGACAAGAAAAATAACCAGGGATCCTGTAGAGGTATTAGAGATATTTGAGAAATTTTATGAAAATTTGTATAAAGCATAGATGTTGGGGAAATCAAGAAAAAGCACAAATGGAAATATTTATGCAAGGCTTGAATATGAAAATATTTGAGGTAGATGAAGCTCAGCAACTAACAGTTAAGATAGGAGGGGATGAGATGAAAATGGTGACGTATAACCAATCTACAGGAAAGTCTCCAGGAATAGATGGTATTCTGGTAAAAGTTTGGAAGTTAGGAGGAAGAAAGTGATAAAGATCTGGAGGGTTTTGTTTAACAGTATTTTAAAAAGAGTGGAGGCAACAACATCCTGGAAAAAAGCTGTGCTGGCTGTAATACCTAAAGACGGTGAAGATCTATCAGATCCAGCTTAATACAGGCCCATTTCAATTCTTAATCATGATTATAAAACTTTTATGTCTATAATGGTTAAAAGAATGCAAAGGTGATGCCAAAATTGATAGATATGGGGACCAGTGTGGTTTTGTGGAGGGAAGGCAAACATTTGTCAACATTAATAAAAGAATGATGATCCAGAGGGAAGCAGAATGTAAGAAAATACCAGTGTTGTTGGTGGGTCTTTATGCAGAGAAAACATTCAACAGAGTAAGCTGGGATTTTATGAGTAGGGCAATGGAAGCCTTTGCATTTCCTGATACAATAATGCAGTTAATTAGACTGATATATGAGGGACCAGAGGGAAAAATCAAAGTGGGAGGGTTCCCCTCTGATAAGGTCAGTCTGAACAGAGGAACCAGGCGAGGATGTCCTCTATCACCTTTGTTATTCATGTTACATTTAGAACTACTGGCAAACAAAATAATGGACTCAGAAATTCAAGGGTATAATTGATATGAGGTTCAAAAAAAGTTGGCTTTATTTTGCAGATGATATTATTTTGTACCTGATTGCACCAGAAAAGGACATCTCAGTGTTCTGGAATATTCTGAGACAGTTATGTTTTTTCAGGATATAAAATGAATGAAGATAAAACAAAGGCTATAACTACAAACTATGTACCACACAAGACCTGGTCCGGCAATACCCATATCTTCTACAAGAATGGCTGTTAACACCCACTGAACATGGCTTCTGCACAACATACAATACAATTATTTCCTTCCTATCATTTGCTGACACCATAAACAACTGCAGGGACTCTGGGAAACTTGTTTCCTTCCTATTCTTTGATCTGTCAAAATCCTTTTGTACAGTTTCTCTCCCTAAATTCATGTATAACCTGTCACAACTTGGACTGTCCCTTTTTTCATTACAGTGGTTCAATAGCTATTTAATTGACAGGCTCCAGTCTGCAAAATGGCAGAATACTCTCTCTACCTGCAAGTTTCTACTGGTGTACTCCAAGGCTCTATTCTAGATCACATTCTCTTTATTATCTTTATTAATGATCTCTATGCCTCCACAGGTCCAGCATCTCTTATACAATATGCTGATGATTACACACTTATATGTGCATCTAATAATCTTCCTCGACTTCTCCATTTTACACAAGAAGCTTTTTTTTTCATCTGAGAAATGGCTCTATAATGCCTAGCTGCTACTCAATCCCAAAACAACAAAGTTACTGCTGTTTTTCCCCAAGCCGCACATGCCTGATAAGGTGAAATTCAAAATTGTTTTACTAAACAAAACTGAAATTGAAGTAGTCTCCCATACAAAGCTTCTTGTAGTGATTATATATGATAACCATAAATTTGACCTGCATGTTCAAAATAACATAAAAAGGCTCACCAAAAATTAAGAATGCTCTACAGGCATAAAAACCTCCTTAGCAACACCACCAAAACCACTGCCTACCTTCTCCCATTTCTCTTATAAGATGCACACTTCCTAATCAGCCTTCAGACTACAGTTAAAAATAAGCTGGAGGCATGTTATAATAAGGTTGCAAAATTTGCCATCAACAAATAATACTACAGCCATCACTGTATTGCCTTTAAGACTTTGAATTGGCTTGAACTGCCTCACCACTTCAATTACATACAGCTAATCTCCACACACAAAATTATTCACAAAGACAATGACTGGCCTGCTTTTACTACTATTCTCCATTCATACCACCCTAATAGACCACTTCTGTCTAATGACCCACAAATCCTCTGGTCAAACTCTACTCATGCTCTGCTGCTAAAAATGGAATTCTGACCCTCTGCAAATTAGGTCTATCTCTAACCTCTCCAATTTCAAACAACTACTAAAAGACTAGGCTTTGCTCCTGTACTATCTCAGGCTGAACTAGTCCCTCCCTCCTTCCAACCCCCCCCCCCCCCCAAGCATACTTCTTAGCAACTCCTTCTCTTCAAATAGCAGAATGTAAGAAAATCTCACTTCATTAGTCATTAGTGGGCCTTGATGCAGAGAAAACATTCAAGGCTAATTATCTGGCCATCTCTGTTCCAAAGCTGTGTGTGTGTTTAATGCCATCCCTAAGAACTACAAATTCTGAATACTTTAACTATTGACAATATTCTTTTTCCTCTTGTTATATCTGTCCAGATATTTGAACTATGTATGTATAGGTTCACTCTGTATGAACTAAGTTGAATTTTTACTTAGTTAACATGCTGTTCTTCTGTATTAGGTTTTGTAATTCCTTTATAGGTTCATACTAGGCTATCTGCCCTGGGGCAATTATAAGCCTAGCCCAATTCTGTATGGCTTACGCCACCCCTTGATTTGAGTATACTGTGCCCTTTTTAAGGTTTAGTTTACTGTGCCTCTGTCTAATAGTGACACAGGAGTAATCCCTGGGACAAACCTACGATCCCCCATCCACTTATCGAGATTCTTCTTGAAGAGATTCAGTGAGGTGCTCTGCCTCACATGAACTGGAATTTTATTAGCCTCTGGGTTATGAACCTGTCCCTCCAGCAAGTTCTATTTATTTCTGTGCTGAGGTTCAAGTCCCTCGAGCATGTGGCTCTAAGGGATTTAGATTTACTGAGGTGGAGCATGTCCATTAATTCTGGATTTGACATAGCTTTGTTTGTCAGGCATAGATCGCCTCGAAGTAGGCGGTATGCAACTGAGTAGAGCTGGAGTTTTTTTAACCGAGCAGCATATGGCATCTGTTTGAGACCCTTGATCCTCTTGGTGAGATACTTTTGGGGTCTTTCTAATTGCTGTAGGTGTTGGGTAAGGTACATCCCAAAATTTAACTGTATCCCATTTTTTAACTGTAACCATATAATGTGGAGTTTTCTACCTGGGTCTCCACTGAAAATGGGATATTATCTCTATTTTCCCTTTAAACAAATGTTAAATTAATAAATAAAAATGTATTTGAATAAGATAATGGTTGAAAAGATCAACATGCAAGTAGTTCTCCCCAATCCTTTGATAAACAGGAGAAATATTTAACCAGTATCAAGTCAACAAAGAGAAGATCCGTGTAAGTCTTTCTCTGGAATAAATGTCAATATTCATTCAGGAAAAATCTCTTAAGAAGATGCCCTCAGGGCCTGATAGGCTAACGTCTGACTTGAATTGTGCATACCAAGAACCTTTGCTTCCTTACTTAGTAAGGTACTTTCAGAATATATGCAACAAGGGAGGAATGCCCATTATCACTGCCCTTCTTAAGCCAATAATCTCTGATATTATCAATGGGAATCAAGTTGGTTTTGTAAAGTGCAGACCAAGCACTGACTATGTCAGAACATTGCTAAGCTACATTCAGACTTCTGAATATCTCAACTTTCCTTGGCTAGCTTTAGATATTTATTCTGATAAGATCTTTAACATGGCATTTCTTATGGATAGTGATGAAAATACATAGATTTTCAAAAGCTTTCATTGATGTTGTCCAAACAGTGTGCCATATTTCTTGAATGACAATTTGGACTAACACCACAATTTCTTTCTCTATTCCCTCTCAAAAGTGAAACAGGTGATGTTTTTTTTACTATTTAATTCAGTGTTCTTAATGATTGCGGAAACAATGGTGGATAAGGCTAGATGTTATGAAACAGTAAGCATTTGAATGTAAGAGACTTGCAACTCTGTGTCATGGAACAGTGAAACTGTGTGAAAATGGGAAAATATGTACTAAATCTGAAGGTGTGTGTCATAGGTTCCCCTTTTTTTGATGCCCAATGATCTCAAAGTTAGTTAGTATAACTAATGAGGGGTAGGGGTACAGCCCACATAGTTGAGTCCAGAGGGTTTTGCCCCTTGTAAAAAAAAAAGATTTAAAACCAGAATGGCAAGTGTTTCACCGTTCTCCTTTGGAATTGTTGTTTTTTTCCCATTTAGAGGGTTCACAGTTAAAGACCTCAAAACTGCAGTGGGATTTCTCAAAAGAAATTCAAGGTTGCGTATAAGAAGATCATATGAATTAAATTAAGCTCTTTGCTGAAGACAGCCATACATTTCATCAAACGATCTACATTCTAAACCCATCACACAGGATATACTAGATTGTTTTTCTGGGGTATCTGACCTTAAAATTAATCTTTTAAAGATAGAGGTGTTGCCAGTAAATTAGACTGCCCCTTGATACAGATTAGGGACAGCTTAGGCTCCTTTGCATGTAGTAAAGGGTTTCTGAAGTATCCAGGAACAGTCACATTTGACAAGCCTATTAAGAAAGACAGAGGCACAGTATACTAACTAAATTTAAAATGGGTGGCCAAACACATTCTGGCTAGGCTTATAAATGCCCTAGGGCAGATAGCCTAGTATGAACCTATGAACCTATAAAGCAGAGCTGACTCTTAAGAAGATGTAAGAGGGTCTGTGTGTCTTGTTTCCTAGCAGAATCTAGCTTTGTTATAACTGGGGAAATGAGGGCATTCAGCATGATTTTCCTCTCCAAGGATATTTATGTCTTAAGGAATATATCAATTTCATCTAGGTATTTTTGTTCAACCAAGCTTCAGATGTTGATACTGTTGTTTATCTGGAAAAGGAAATATCATGTATGATCAAATCCAATTAATCAACAGATGCTCTGCATAGGTATTAAGTGGTGGGGAGGCTAGGCTTCAGCTGTGTGCAATGGATATGAACTTCCAAAAGGTGCTAAAGAAAGCAATGCTATATTCTGCAGAATGGATGATGTTAGTGTGCTATGATGGCCTTCCCCTTCTGAAATTGCACATCTGAATGTTGCAGACAGTTTGTCTGCCTTGTTGTTTACATGGATTGCATTCAAACTGCCTATATTTGTTGTGCAGAGCTAGGAAACTGCTAAAGAGTAGGCATCCTTTGTGTTAAGAAACATACTTAGGGCATTGTCAAGCTCTCCTTATCAGTAGACAGTACATTTTGTTTTAGTAATGGGAAAAAAGAAGTTATGTTCTTACCATGAAGTTCCATCTGTGTTATCTGGCTTCATTCTTTATTAACCTGTGGGTCTGACTCGGCCACTTCACTAGCTTGAGATCCGAAGCTTGAGCTCCTCCTCCCTACCCATAATACCTCAGATCGAGTTTGCTATCACTACATATACCCTGTCCACTACAAATAAAGTATCAAAAGTAAAAGAGGAAAGAGCAACAGGAGCTCAAACAGGAAAGTGGTTCCATGAACATATCCATCAGGTCACTCGAAAAATAGGACTGGGGGAAGGAGGAGGAGAGGTTAATGACAAATGAAGATAGACAACACAGATGGAATGTTACGTTAAGAAAATAACTTCTTTATCTGATGCTGTCATTTTCCTTCTTTCCTTAACCTGTGGGACAGATCCCAGCTACAGGAACCCCAGGTGGCCCTCATGGAAGGATATTCCAAAGCACAGCAGAACCAAAAGAAGACCTATTCCTGGAAATGATGCCCCGTTTATAATGAAGAATGAATGTATGAGGGTTAGACCATGTAGCCGCTGCACAAGTGTCATTAATAGAGACTCTTGACCAAAAAGCATGAGAGGTCGCCACAGACCTTGTAGAGTGAGCCTTAATCTGGCGAGGTACAGGGATGTTCTTAGAAGAATAAACAAAAGAAATACAGTCTTTTAAGCATCTTGCCAAGGGGGTCTTAGTAATTGCTTTACCTCTTTTAGTGTCTGAAAGGATATGAACAATTTTACTGATTTCCTGAAATTCTTTGTTCTGTCCAAGTAAAAATTTAATTGTCTATGCACATCATGTAAATGAAGAGTGCATTCCTCTTTATTCTGAAAATTTGGAAAGATAATAAAATAGGAAGGTTAATGGACAGATAGATATTGGCTTCTGAAGCAACTTTAGGCAAGAAGGATGGGTTGGTACGCAATGTTACCCTCATTTTGTGAAAAATTAAATACAGGAACTTGGAGGAAAGAGCCTGTAACTCAGAGATTCTTCCTGCTGAAGTAATGGCCACCAGAAAAAGTGTCTTCTAAAACTGAAACTTTAAATCTACTCTGGCTCCTGGTATGAAAGGAGGGGTGAACCAGAGCCTGCAACATAACAGTCAAATCCCAAGGGGGAGTAGGATCCTTACTGGGGGAACGAAGTAGAAAGGTACCCCAAAGGGGAGCTTTGCAAAGTTTTGATGAAGCCAATGAAGAAGAGTCCTCCCCTAAGTGAAAGTAGGAAACTGCAGCCAACTGAACCTTGACAGTGGAAAATCTAGCCCCATTGTTAAAAAGGGAAGCCAAAAAATCCATCACCATAGGGATGGGGCCATAAAGGCAGTCTATCTGTTTCTGTTGGGCCCATATGTAAAACCATTTCCACTTACTCTTATAAATCTTCCTGGTGGAGGGTTTATAGGCAGAAATCAAGATCTTCTGGACAGGGAGGAAAGCCTGCGATGTCTGGCCATCATCAGAATTGGAGAAACCATGTGGTTAATTTCAGGCCTTGAAGGTCCAAGTGAGAGTGCCCCAAGGGATAAGGTAAAAGATCTGGAGTTGGATTCAGAGTCATTGGAGGCAAATCAGAAGAGGCCAAAGATAGGTGAACCAGACTTGTTGATGCCAGAAGGGGGGCAATGATGATAATTTTCCTCTTCAATCTGTATGCCTGTTCCAAAAACTTGGTAATTAGGAGCAATGGGGGAAATGCATAAAGTAGATAAGGAGGCCAAGCATGGACTACAGCATCCCTTGTGGACTATCCCTGAGGAGGGATTAAGGCAAAGTAACTGCTGCATTTGGTGTTGAGAGGGAAGACAAAGAGGTTATAGCAGAATTTATCCTATTTCTTTAAGTAATTGTTTGTCATGGATTGGTTCAGAGACCACTCATGAGGCATCAGTAGGACTCGGCAGAGCCTATCAGCTAGAAATGCTGGACTTCCCCGGAATGTGCATTTCCACTAGAAAGTGGTTGGTAGAGATTGCCCATTGCCACATTCTCATAGCTAATCGATACAAGGGGTAAGATCTGGTTCCTCCCTGTTTGTTGATGTACCACACCACTGACATATTGTCTATCTATTTTGCAATAGTCCCTACAGGAAGAAAGCTGTGTAGCTCTTGCAGTGCAAAAGGAACTGCTCTCATCTCTAGGACATCGATATGCAAGTTGGTCTCCTGGGGTGTCCATTGTCTGATCCAGATAATTCCCCCTACCCCATCTGGGAGGCATCCATGGTTAACGTGGCATTTGAGTAAGGAAGAATGAAAGTCCGTCCTTAAGTAACATCTGCAGACTGAAGCCACCATAACAGGGATGCTTTGCATACTCAGGAAATTCTGATGGGAAGGCTTGGAGGATTTCTACATAAGGAACATTATACTGCTAACGCCCATTGTAAGATTCTCATGTGAGGACTCACTGTGGCCAAAAGAGGTATTGTGACCACCATAGAGCTGAGAGATCTGAGAACGAATCTTGCTGGGGCAGTTTGGTATGGCTAGAATTTGTTTGACATGAAGGTGAAGGCTTGATACTCAATCCACTGTTAGATAAGCCTGAGAAGCTGTGGTGTCGAGTCATGCTCCTATGAATTGCATCACTTGAACCGGTTCCAACTGGGATTTCTCCAAACTGAGGGTTGCCGATCATCTCTGTCTAATATAGATGACAAGCAGGCAGGGTATTTCATTTAGATGCTTTAATACATAGAAACACATTAGGATGGATAGCAGCATCATAAAATATAAATGAACTGGTTAACAGACAGACTTTATATACAGGCATGCTTACATCTCAACAGCTTACTACAAAATGGCAGTCAGACTTGCATGTGCTCAGTATTTATACACTTGTGCAAGCCCTTGCATAGCTTCTTAAAAGTGCATATACACACTTTGATCTACATCCTCCCTCTTAAAAAGATTGTCCTTGGTAAAACAAGCATTGGCAATAGACATGTATTATTATACACATTAGAAACAAAACACAATGTTCATGTCCAAGTTGCCGTGTATGTAGTATATGGTGTGAAGATACGACCCAATCTCGTAACATGACAGTCTGGACCAAATTTAACAACAGGGACAGTCTTCAGTGAACAGCTTATATCAGGAACTTCTGGATTCATCACAGGAATGGGAATATCCTCTGGAACTTCCTCTAGAATTGGAATACCAGACAACTCACTCTGAGATAAAGTGTCTTTCTCACAGGTTATGTGCTGTGGTATAGGCTCGGACACTGGTCTCAAATGTTTCCGATTCTGCTTAAATGCTGCTCCTTGTGATTCCACAATGTATGATCTCAGCTCTGGGCAAATATTCTTCATGGCACCAATCCGATCATAACCTTTGGACATTTGCATCCTTACCACTTCTCCTTCTTGTAATGGATTGAGCAGTTTGCTGGTCTTATCGTAGTAGGACTTCTGGGTTAAATGCTTCTTCAACAGATTGGTTTTCACTGACCTGTTGTTCTTAACACATGGAACCAACAACTGACTACTGATTGGTAATGTGGTTCTGGTTTGTCTTAACAGAAGTCTCTGAGCAGATGAACCAAGATGTTTATCATGAGGAATATTTCTGAGATTCAAGAGATTCAGGAAAACATCACTATTATCTTGTTTTGACTTCTGTAGTAACTGCTTTGCACTTTGAGCTGCATGTTCTGCCCATAGCCGTAGGCAGGCAGGCCAGGCCAGGCAGGCAGCCTACTCTAGCCCAGGCTTTTCCAGTATTTTATCTGGTTAGTTTATACTGTGATTGGGGCACTGGGTGGTGTGGTAGGAGGCGCCGTGGAGTCCTTTTGCCTAGGGCACCAGTTGATCTTGGGCCGCTCCTGGTTCTGCCAAACCATTTGACTGTGGGTACTCTGGGCTACTCGTGACATGAATAAAGTCCCATTCTTCAGCAAATCTCTTGCACTGGGGCTTGTAAACTGTGTACTGTTTGTCAGAAATAACTTTGTGCAGACTATCATGTACTGCAAAATGGCAATTCATCTTAGCAATGACAGTACAGGATACTAAGTTAGGAAGTTGGTCAATCTCAAACCAAATGGAGTAAGAGTCTACTAACACCAAACAATGTTGACCATTCCACTGAAAGATGTTGGTGGCTGCTGTCGACCAAGGTAGTTTAGGAATATGGTTTAGCTGAAGTGGTTTCTTCTGTTGATTTGGCTTAGTACTGTTACACATGGAACAAAATGAAAGCGCTCTGTCAATGTCTTGTGACATAGAAGGCCAAAGTACTAGTCCTCTCGCCCTTCTTTTAGTAGAGTTAGTTCCTGGGTGACCACAATGCAAGATAGTAATTTAGTCTTGTTGCAAGGACTTTGGAACAATTGCTTTTGGACCTTTCATAATGATACCTTTGTCAGAGAAAATGTCAACTCTGTATGGAAAATAAGGTTGTACTTCTTGAGGTAAACTAGAGTGCTTTGATGGCCATCCTTAATTGATAAAGTGGTTGAGTCTTTGTAAAACTGGACCTGTGGCTATGTGACCTCTCAGCTCATCAAGATGTGTGGAAATAAAATTCTCACTTTCATGACTTCAAAATCAAGGTTCTCATTCTCATGCTGTTCTGCGGTGTTTCTGGGTGATCTGGATAAAGTATCAGCAAGATAAAGATGTTTGCCTTTCTTGTAGACAATAGTGAAATTATTCTTTTGCAATCTCAGCATCATGTGTTGCAATCTGGCTAGGGCTGAATCCATAGCCTTTCTCAAGATAGTTACTAGAGGTTGGTGGTCTGTTTCAATCTGGATAGGTCTACCATAAACATAATCATGGAACTTTGAACATGCAAACACAATTGCCAAAAGCTCTATCTCGATCTGAGCATACTGCATTTCAGTTTGGGTAAGAGTTCTCGATGCATAGGCAACAGGTTGATCCTCTTGTAAAATGACTGCACCAAGACCAAATTTTGACGCATCACATGAGAGTGTTACTTGCTTGTGAACATCATAGTATCTGACAGCTGATGCACTAGCAATTCTCTGTTTCAGGACATCAAATGCTCTTTGATGTTGCTCTAACCAAGACTAGGATACATGTCTATGTGTCAGCTCTCTAAGTGGTGCTGATAGTTGGCTCAAGTCTGGAATGAGCTTACCTAGATGGTGAACCATGCCAAGAAAACTTTGCAAGGCTTGAACATGGTCTGGAGTCGGCATCTTGAGAATGGCTGTTTGCTTTGAAGGGTCTGGTCATAGGCCTGAACTAGTAAATAAATGACCAACATAAGTAGCCTGTTATAGCCTGAACTTGCATTTCTGTGGCCTGAGCTTAAGATTCAGTTGATGTGCTCTTTCCAGAACATTTCTGAGGTTTCTGTCATGCTCAGCTTCACCATTACCTCCTACTAGTATGTTGTCTATTGTAATAGCACAAGGATACCCAGAAAAAATTTGCTCTATTGCACGTTGGAAGACTTCACTTGCAGAATTTATCCCAAATGGCATTCTCAAAAACCTGTACCTGCTAGAGAACCGAAAGTAGTGAGTAATGATGATTTCTTGTCAAGCTGAATCTACCAAAATTAACTCTTTGCATCTAAGACAGAAAAAACAGTGGCATTTGGCATCAAGGCTGCAACTACTTCGACTATGCGCATTGGATGATGAGGTCTTTTTAGTGCTTTGTTCAAATCTCATGGATCATATACATATTCTATTCTGATGTCAGCCGAGCTTTTCTTATGAGCTACCACCATGGAAGAGCCACTCAGTTGGAATTTCAACTGAACAAATTACACCTTGTCACACCATTTTATCTAACTCGGCTTTGACTCTGTCCTGCATTGCTATTGGAACTCTCAGTGCTGGTCTGATAACTGGACTGAGCTCTGGGTCTAACTTTATGGAGTACACAACTGGAAGATTCATTAGTTCATCTTTGAAAAGATCAGTATAGGTAAAAAAAATATACTGGGCAAAATTAGGATAGTAGTCTTTCAAGGTAACTTGGTGAACTTCCTTATTAAGTGAAAACAGTCCCATTTTCTAACTGTCTTTGAGCACTAATAATGACTGGACATGCCTTTTGACCACATAAAATAATAAGTCTTAACATCTTCCAGTGGAGTAACATGAAAACATTACTGAGCCTTCAATTTGAATCTCTTCACCACCATAATCAGCAAGTTTCGTACTCCTTGCCATATCAAGCCTTTCACCATGAGACACTCTAGCAAATGTTTCTGCTGACATAACATTGCACTTGGAACCTGTGTCAACTTTGAGCTCTATGGGTTTGCCATTTATCCGAACAGTACAAAATACTTCATTCTTTGTCCTTAAATCTACTGCATTAACTGTTTCATGAAGAACTGACACACCAACATAAAGAGTAGGGTTGTAGCTCTCTAACTGATCAACTCATTTCTTAAAGTGTTCCCATTTAATAAAAGAATGTGGGCCTTTTGATTTACAAACCTTTTGAAATTATTCCATTTATTGCATTTGTGGCAGTGCTGATGAAAAGCTTAACACTTTTCCCTTTTAGATTCATGACTTCTACCACACTTATGACAGTTGGCAATAAAACTAGGTTGGAGCCCATGCTTTGAGTTTGCTGACTCACTGTTATGCTTCACTGAGACTGTGCAAACGGTGGAATTTGCTAGAAAGCTCTGGGATTTACCACTGAGTGATGCAGGGGCTACAGTTGCTGCCATGTGCTTGGGCCTGTTTCTTTTAACCATGTGCCACATACTATCAACAAGAGCTTTGTCACTGTGCCTTCTAGAGCTGTTCTCATTTGTAAGTGTGTACTTTTCTGTGAGCTCATATATCTGACAAATCTCAGTGGCCTTATTCAAAGTTAAATCACTGTCATGAAGAAAAAACCTTTCTCACAGCACCATCTTTAATATCACACACAAGTCTGTCCTTTATCAACTCATCTCTTAAATCAGCAAATCTGCACATTTTAGCCTTATTTATCATCAGTTATATATGCTGCAAAAGTTTCACCAGGCTTTTGGTCCCTTGTGTAAAATAAAGTGCCTTTCCATTGTAACATTTGTCTGGGGGTTACATATTTCTCTAAATTATACATTCAAGCACTCGAGGTCCTCTCTTGACTCAGCCTGTACAACAATATGATGGTATTCCCCCTCTCCTGCATAGATAGCTGGTGCATACACAAATGAACGTTACCTTTCTATGGCTTCTGACCCAGCTAAATTAAGCAGAATAAATGCTTTTGTACGGTCATCTTTATCAGAAAATGCAGCCTGTATGAAAATGTCATGCTTTTGCTAAAACACTCTCCAGTTCTCTGCATTATTACTGTCAAACATAAGTGCATGGGGTTTTCAAAATTCATCTGCCATGCCCACAAAGTATGCACAAACCCACTAAAAATATGACCCTTGTAATTATGTACAAACAAACTGTTCTGTGAGCTTGTAACAACATTCAAACGCACAATACACTCTTTAAAATGCTTACTTTGTGAAATATCCTCTATAGTAACTGCATTCTGCAATATAACTTTACAGTAATACTGCACAAACATGCAAACACTTTATACACTTCTGATAACTCGGATATCTTTGCTTAATACAAAAAATATGAATTCACTAAGCTTGTATTGAACAATGCAGTCATTTCCCCTTATTTTATTCATTTTATGCAATTCAGACTTTATTTCAAAATTTTCCTTAGTAATTTGAATATTTTATCAATATTGTGGATATCAGTTTATGTGAATATCATTTAGAATTTTCTGTATGCCTCGTTTCATATTTAGTGAATAAGAAATAGTGCTGAGCAAGTTTTAATATCTGAAATTCATTTCTGACCTGTTTTGCGAAGTATATGTGCAGTAGGGACGATTCACTCCTTTATATTCTTCCAGCTCCAACCAGGTGCCTCACAGACTTGAACTGAAGAATCTGGATCCCATGTCCTTTTTAGATATGCTGCTTCTGACACTGTGCTCTTTTTAGACATGCCACTTCTGACACCATGTCACTTGTCTCTCTCTAATATAGATGACAAGCAGGTGGGGTATTTCATTTAGATACTTTAATGCATAGAAACATATCAGGATGGATAGCAGCATCATAAAATATAAACAAACTGGTTAACAGACAGACCTTATATACAGACATGCTTACACCTCAACAGCTAACTACAAAATGGCAGTCAGACTCACACATGCTCAGTATTTATACACTTGTGCAAGACCTTAGATAGCTTCTTAAAGGTACATACACACATTGATCTACAAGGGTTATGCCAAGGTGTGGGGCCAGCTGTAAAATGTAATCCCTGGCCTGAATAAGATGATGCATGGTTGGAGCAGTCAAGAGCAAGTCATCCCGATAGGGAAATATCTGGAATCCCTACAGTCTGAAATGAGCTGCAACCATCACCAAGCATTTGGTAAATGACCTGGGGGCTGTGGTGAGACCAAACGGGAGTGATCTGAATTGAAAATGACTGGCTCCCAGTGTGAAACAAAGAAACCTTCTTTATGGTCTGTCCATCTTGATGTGGTAGCATGCATCCTTCATTTCCACTGCCTAATGAATATTTGACCTATTTCTGCTACATATGATGCAAATACCACCAACTGTACTTTTTGCCTCTTGTTAACTACATCTTATTTTGTCTTATTATCTCACTTTAACATGTATGAGCTCTCTACTACTGTTTATACTGTACTGTTTTTATATTGTAACTTGCTTGTTTTTGTACTGTTTTATATTGTAATTTACTTAGTTGCGGAGCTTTTCTCCCCAGGCCTCCACTGAAAATGGGTTCTTCTGGCCCAGTGGACTTTCCCGGTTATCAAACTGAAATAAATAAATAAATAAATAAAAATTGAGCACATCCAGTTGTTCATCCTCAGTAGAGGTAGGATGGACTGAACCATAACCATTCTTAATTTTTGGTTCTTTGCCAATTCGTTCAGGAACCAAAAAGAACCTGTAGTAAACACACGATCCAACTTGATCGGGAAGGACCTCCTGGACAACTCTTTTTTGCAGCAATTTTGCAATTTCTGCAGCTGCATCCTCCCTCTGATTGGGTGGTACATCAGGGAGGACAGATTTTTGTCTTGGTGTCCTTAAAAAAGGAATAGATCCTTCACACCTATTGATGGTTTGTGATGGCTTCCCAGGCTTCGGGGTGAAAGGAAAAGCACCCCCCCAACTGCCTCCAGAAGACAGTTGGGCAACTATTCAGGAGAACTGAAAGAGTCCATCTGTGAAGGACTGTCGAGACACTTGGTTCTGCAGACCCCCTCGCTCGTGTGGGTGGCATCTACCATTTTGGTTATTTCCCCCTCTGCTTCTTGGGGAAAATTATCCCTTTGAATCCTGGAAAGGATTTCCTAAACCACCTCTTTTTACTCCCATGCTGGTTCCTGGAGAAGGACCTTTGTGGATTAGAAAAATGGATCCCAATGGCAGTCAGGGTCTTCCCATCTTTTTCACTGTGGCAGAGTGTGTCTCAAATAGTGGGCCCAAAAAAGGTGCATTGACGAAGGGTGCCTTAAAAGGTTCTTCAAAGTCACACAGCTGCATCCAGGCATGATGCCTTATGGCAATGCCATAACCGGCAACCCTTGAGGTACCCTCTGCTGCATAGGATATCAGCTTCATGGACATATTAGAAAGGGATTGGTGGGTGGCCATTCTGGAGGAGAAGACCTCATCTGCAAACATGGACCCCAGGGTAGAGCTAGAGAGTTCCTCGACCAAGTCCCTCTGTAGTGTCTTAAAATAGGAAAGGTAGTTTAGCACCCTCAAGGAGAAAGTGGTTGAAGCATAAACTCTTTTACTAACTCTGTCAAAAGCCCTAGACTCCTTGTTAGGGGGATGGACAGAGGAGCTCTCTTGAGCCAGCTCCTTTTTGGTAGCTGCCGTAACAACCATGGCATCAACCAGAATACCCTTTGTCCAGAAAGGTTTGTCCTGCGGAGCACTCAAGATTTTGTCCATGCTTGGGAATGGGCTCTACTGTGTCCATTTCCTTCTACACCATATTAGATAACAACTCAATGAACAGGTCTGTCAGGGGAGACACCGAGGATGTAGATGGACTGAATCTGAAAGCCTCCAACAGAACTGATTCCTCCTGGTAGGGGTTTTGGGAAGACTATCCATCTCTTTGGCAGAGGATTTCTAAGAGGTCTCCAAAGGAGATATCCAGTGGACATCTGGGGGACCTTTCCCCTTCCCCAAAATCAGTATCAGTGGTGACAGATTCCTCTAGGGAATTGACATACCTCCTCTTGCACAGTCTCTTCTGAGGAACCTCCTCAATGAGATGCTCTGGGGAGGTTTGGGAAATTATGTGGGGTTCCACAGATGAGACAGTCTGAAGGCTTCCTGGGACCAGGTATTGAAATGGTAGATGAGAGGCTTTGGAGACAGATTCATTGGAGACAAGGGGAGGTTCTATAAGGGGAGAACCGAGGGTCTCCCAGAATGGGAAAGGATCCTCTCTACTACTTCAAAGGCAGAAGGGCTCCAAACACCAGGGGGCATCCCTCCCCCCAAGTCTGAGGCCACTGGATCAGAAGAAGAAGTAAAAGGAGAGAAAGGGGCTATGTTGGACAGAAACCCAAACTACAATTGCAAAATACCAGTGAGACTAGACTAACGAAAGAAGGAAAGGTGGCAGACAGAGGGTAGGACTTGAGCAAGAACACTTACTGAGAAAATCACACTGAAAAAAGGAGGAGCTGAAGAGTACCAAAAACCCCGCAAGCTTGTATGATGATCAGCAAATAAGATCTGAGGTATTTTGTGGGAAAGAGGCATTATAGTAGGGAGGAGGAGCTTGAACTTCAAATCTCAAGCTAGTGAAGCAGCCGAGTCCCTCGGAACTGAGGCCCACAAGCTAATGAACGAATGAAGATGACAACATCAGATCTGGGTATTAATGTTTGGTTTTATCAAACACTTTGACCTTGCTACATTTCATGCACCTGGAGATTTAAGAGCACGCAGTCTAGGCATTGCCTAGAGCAGTTTCAAATTGAGGAGGATACCTTCTTAAATTCTAAGCTCCAGCTTGTTCTTTTTTTCAGTGGAGTGCCTCAAATCTTCATTAGTAAATCACATCATCTTACTCATTTTGGGCAATCATTTCTCCAATTTCCTTTTGCTGATTTGTTTAGTTACAATGTGTCTCTGAACCAACATATAGTTTTCTGTAGTACTGCAAAGTCATAACTGACGGGTTGCAAAAAAATGAACGTGAAGCTACAAGCAGCTGCCTTATTGTACTGGGATAATGAAAGCAGGAGAGGGAAAAAAAACTGAGTTACAAACTTTGAACAAGTGATCATAAGGACAAACAGGATATTGATTTATAGTTGATAGGTGGTGCTTTGAACCTGAATGGAAAAATTGTAACAAAAGAAAAACATCTAGAAAAAGTGGGTTATATAGTCTGATAAGCTGCTATTTTATGCAGTGTCAAATGATGGTCTCTAGCTTGTCCCTTGGAGTTATTTTGCTGCCTGTTATGTTTTGTATTTGCTGAGGCTGTAGTATTAGTATGTTTTGCCTCCTCAAACTAACCCAAGAATGGAGTTGTGGGCAGCAGCACATTGTCTAAATTGTGCCTACAAGGGGAAGAGTTGTACAGAACAGCTCTTTTGGTTATCAACTCTGGTGAGCAGTTTCCTCAAGATAGGAGGACACAGATCACAGACTGTGTACTGTGTCAGAACTTGAAAGTGACTCAGCAGATGGCATAGAGGCACTCAATCAGGTTGCAAGGCAAAGACAGAAAGATAAAGATAGTCATTAGACACCCACCATAAGGGATGCCAGCAACAACCTACTCACCAGCCCACAGGACATCAAAGGTGGATGGAAAGAGAACTTCCAGCAGCTTCTGAATGAAGAAAACACCACAAAATCTGTACTGCATCAGACACAGCCTACAATGGAAGAAGAAGAAGAACCCACCAGAGAAGAAGTAAGAAGAGGAGTAAGGAAAATGAATCAAGAGAAAGCGATAGGCTTAGATGAGGTCAAGACAGATGAAAAAGATGTTGAGTAAGTTAGGAGAGAAATGGCTCCAAAGGCTATTAATAGCAGTGTGGAGAGAAAGGCATACTCCAGATTACTTTAAAATAAGCATTCTAGTGCCGGTGTACAAGAACAAAGGGGACATCCACAACTGTGGGCAGTACAGAGGTCTCAATCTCCTGTCACATTGTATGAAAGTGCTGGAGAGGGTGATTGATAAACAAATATGCAGAGTAGTAGAAAGTAAGACAGGAGATGTATTTATTTATTTATTTATTTATTTATATTTGTTTACCAGGGTAGTGCACTGATCAATACTGACCAATTTCAGGCTCAGCTGACATGATCAGTTCATATTCATATCAGGACGCCGCACAAACCACCAGATGTTTTGCACTGAGATAGATAGTTGAGCAGAAGCTAGTGATAAGTAAACAGTTCAAGTAGGCTTTCCTAGATTTGGAGAAAGCATATGACAGTGTCCCAAGAAAGCTAATTTGTGCAGTCCTGCAATGGTTCAAAGTCCCCAAAACATTGCTAGAATTAGTGCAGTCTATGTACAAAGTCCCAATGACACATAAATGAACAGTGTTTGGATTCACCGGGGGGTTCCCAGTGAGAATGGGTGTGCATTAGGGTTCATCTCTGAGTCCACTGCTGTTCATATTGGTGATGGACTACACTAGCAAACATGCCAGAGGGGACAGATCAACAAAGTTGCTGTATGTAGATGATTTCGCCCATATGGGTAGTGTCTACCATTTTGGTTATTTCCCCCTCTGCCTCTTGGGCACAGTTATGTGTATGTAGATGATTTGGCAATTCAGGCAGATTCTGAACAAGAACTTCAGCAAATGATAAGGGAATGTAATGCAAAACTGAAGGCACACAAGATGAAACTGAGTACAGATAAGACAGTTGTAATGGCAGCAAATGGGGGAAATAAAAAGAAGCTGAAAATTGAGACAGAAGGAAAATAGTAGAGCAGGTTAACAGCTTCAATTGTCTGGGAGGGGTGGTCAAGGAAAAAAGTCTGAATAAAGAGATCAAAGCTAGAGTCAGAGGGGCTGCAGAAAATGGTACATAGTGTTAGGGATTGTGTGACAGAAGAATGCCAAAGAAATTGAAAAGTTTGGTGTACAAATCTATGGTGTGATCAATATTGCTGTGTTGTACAGAAACCTGGGCAGTGACGTCAGAACAGCTGAGGAAGCTAGAGATAATGGAGATGAAGTGTCTCAGATGGGTGATAGGATGCACACTGTGGGCAGATGAAGAAATGAGGACATTAGAACAGAAGCCCAGATAGCTCCAATTGCAGAAGAAAGTCAAGAAAAATAGATTTGTGTGGTTTGGGGACATATGCCGGAAAGCAAAATACACTCAGGTGATGATGATTTGGGACAAACAGGAAGAAGGCAAGAGGAAATGAGGGCACCCAGCAAAGAGATGGATGGATTGTGTGAGAGAAGACCTGCATCAGGCAGGGATGAAGTTCAAAGAAGGTAGGAGGAGAGTGCCATTGAATTGATAGAGATGGTGTCAGTTGATGCAACTCCCAACCTCATGTAGAAAGTGAGAAAATGGGTGTTGATAATGATATGATGGTGTAGCATTAGCATGTTTTATATACATGCAAACTATATTTGTCTCTCTCACTTTCTCTCTCTGCTGATTTTCGAAGGAGCTGGTGTACTTTGAAAGGTGAAAAGACCAGACAAAAGTATTTCTTCAGTATTATTTGTAAAGTGTTCAATTACTTTGCTTTCGGAATTCTTTAATGACATATCTGTTTTACAAAATGAAAGCTATCTTTTGCTCACTGTCCTATTATCATGAGCTCTTTGCCTTTCTGTTACTGACAAATGTTAATTGATTGTTTCCACTGTTTAACTAAAAGGTCAGATCTGTTCACATGACTGCTATGGCAATACTCCTGAAATGATACTGTTACACTGTGTTGGTATTCATATAATTTATTAGTTTTACAACAGGTGACTGACTGATTTAGTATCTCTGTCGTACATATACTATAAGCAATGTTGTTAAATGAGTGTTATAAGTTTGGAGTAGTACAGAAAATATCATTTAGTATAACTGTTCTCATGTATGTAATGAGTTAATATTAGCAATGATTAATTTTATAAATTATTATACACTTTATGATGTATTAACCATAATGAGGTACAGAGAAAAGTATTATCCTTAAAATACTCTGATGTTCCCGTGTACATACTGAATTAATGCTACCAGTGTTTACTTCAATATTTGGTAAATTAGTATACAAGTTATAATAGTAGTAATATGTACTGACACACAAAATACAATTAATAAGCCCTTGCTATAGTGTGCTGTAAACTACTTACAGCTCTATTTACTGCAGATTGAAATAACTCTTTCCATTTAAATTTTAAATTAATATCAGTAAAAAATCACTTTAATACCTTATAAATTAAGGTGCACATTATATTATCAACCTATAATTCGTGTGGTAGTTTATCATGGAGAATTAAGGCTCTGAGCTACTAAAAAGCTTTGTCCTGTAGTCCAGGCTGTGATTCCCTCAGCCTCCTTTTGCCTGCTGTAGACAGTGCATCCATGTACCTTTGACAGCAGGCTTATACCTACATGGTTCACCCGGTGACCAAATGAATAAAATATAATGAAGCATAGACTTCAATTAATAACTTATTTCTACAGTGTACTATAATTGTTTTGTTAAATGGTGTACTTTTATCCCTAGTATTCCATAACAGCATATATGTGTCTTTCGGCTTTTCCCAGTTAGGGGTCGCCACAGCGGAACTCCAGTCCGCTAATGATTGGCAGTAGATTTTTACATGCCGAGTTGCCAGCTCTGACGCCCAACTTCAATGAAGGTACGCCCATTCACGCATGTCTCCACACAGAAGACGCTCTAGCTGAGAATCGAACAGGGCAACGTCTTACTGTGAGGCAACAACGCTACCGCAGCACCACCACCGCAGTACAGTATTCCATAACAGCATGATATTTCATAATGCCTTCATCAGGTACCATTTGTTACAAAGCTGACAAAAATTATGAACACGCACTGCACTGTGTTTTTTTTTTTTTCATTTTAGTGGTATGCAGTGTTGTAGTTTGCACAGTTGCCTAAAAATAATGTGCATTGCATTATGATTCTCAATGCTATAAAGTGAAGAATTTTGCACCTCTGAAAAATAACAATCCTGTAGCCGGTTGCATTGTTTGCTGCTTCCTTTCTTTGGGTACTATTTTTAGATGCCTGACTTTCAGAAAATGTTTCATTGACTTCTCCAGTAAATGTGAAGATTGGATTGTTTTATTACTAAGTATAACCAAAAAAATAAATAAACAAATACATAAAGAAACAAATAACTCTGCTGCCATTTCACTTGTTCCCCAGTCTTTTTCTCCAGTGATGGTCTGAACAAAAATAATAACTAAGAAAAAAAAAAGTTCACTTTTATTTTTTTTCAGTGAAGAAATAAGCTGCGCCCAATGCTTAATGTTCAAAGTTGTCCAAATAATAATTTCTAATAAGTTGGGCGAAGACAAATGCTTTTGAGGATACAGAAATCATATCTGCAAATAATGCCTGCCAATCTACCTCCCCCAGATTGTCACATTCGGTTTACCTCCTCTGGTGATAGATTGGGATGAAAATGAAAAAAAAAAACAAATGACAACTGTCATATATTTCAAGTTATTGATCTCATAGATATACACCACATGCCTTCTCACCCCCATCCCCAAAAGACTGTCACCTTCTCTGTACCCCTCTTATGTCAAACTGTGGCAAATTTGAAAGAACAGACCTTTGGTGTATACGTCTGAGGTCTGACTATAAAAGACTAAGAAGTAATGACCACACTGTCTGTAGCCCTTAAACAAGCTATAGTGACCTTCTGTGCACACCTATGAGCTGAGACAGTTTTAGACTAGATGAGGCCAATGGCGGAGGCCCCTGGTAAATCTGTAACACAATCCATTTATACAACTTGAGGTGTGGGAGCTGCCAAGTCGCAAGAAGGTCAGGGGCCTAGAGGTTCCATGACACATTTTATGCCCTATTTTGAAAGATAACTTATCTGTTGTTAATTTTTTGATTATAACATAGGGATGGGTAGACGTAAAATGGTGCCATCTATATCTTTCTTTATTTAGATCACAGTAAGAGCCAGAATTTTTAGTAAGGTGTCGACTGGGGGCTGCTCACCAGGAAATGTCTTTCTCCTACAACTCCTACAGTGGAAGCATTGAAAAAAGTGTCTGAGTGACACACAACACAAACAGTTTTTTTTTGTTTTGTTTTGTTTTGTTTTTTTAACACCTTTATTGAATTATCACTTGTGGCATAGGCAATTTTACAATTAAATATAAGTAATCAAACTGTATTAACATGTTCATGTTTACAAACATTATACTTCACACATATAGCTATATATCATGTAACTTAAGCAACATTACATAAATTATTCAATTCCTGACCCTTTTTTAAACAAGAACAATATAGTTGTAAGCATTTTACATCACAAACCATACTGACATACGCTTCCAGTTGCAAACATTATACATCACTTATCTACCCAATCATTTTCAGTCAAACATTACATAGCTCATTTAAGCCCTGCCTTCTTTTAAACCTCATTCATCCCCTGTATATTTGTACCCACAATTTCCATTTTGTCCTGTGTAGTTTGCTTCTACCCTTTTCTTCTAAAGATTACAATTCCAGTTGTTTTGTCTCTGTTACTATATTCACTACTTCTATTATAGTTGGTTTAGATTTTGATTTCCATTTTCAACTGACCCACTTGACTTAAAAAGTAGAAATCTATTGCAGGGTCTGTTTAATTCATTATATCATTGTTTGGTGACACCTTTGTAACTCAAACAGCTTTGTTGATGTAGCCTTGATTTAGTTATCTGGCATCTGCATAGTAATCACCTTTTGTTACATTAAAACAAATAATTCTGTAGAGACCAGGCTCCAGTTTCCAGCAAACAGTTTTAATATATTCAGACTAACACAAGTGCTTTCACAATCAGGTGAATGAACTACAACAAAATAAAACACATGTTTTATACCCATTTAGACATATCACATGACTTGTAATATATCATTTAAAGAAACATCGACATTTCATCAATGAATGCCATTTGTAAAATGCATTTGCAATATGCATAAACATAGATACTTACATACATTCATGTAAAAGACACTGAGAACAATCATACATAAAATATATACTAAAAATATATATCTAAAAATAGTAAAACCTTTAAGACTTTTAAAACTCATCTACGTAGGGGTCGAGTCTTTAGGATGGGTCTCAATGGAATGTGGTCATTTAGGCCATGTCCCATATCTGCTCTAAGCCTTATGATCCATTCTGCTTCAAGTGTTTCAGTTCTTGTTTTAACATCACCTCCCCTTCTATTTTCAAAACATCTACCTAATATCATAAACTTGAAAGTGTGATGTCAGTATCCTTAACACGTTTCGCTAATGCATTATGCACATTTTGTTTCTTAATATGGTATTGATGTTTACTAATTCTAAGTTTGAATTGTCTGTCTGTTTTCCCTACATAGTATTTACAACAGATTTGACAGACAGCTAAATAAACTACATGGGGGCTATCACATGTAGCATAAACCCTAAATTGAAGCTTTTCACCCATATCCGGATGCACAAAATCTGTCTCTTCTGAAATATATTTACAGTATTGACAATTCCTGCATGCTTTCACACCCCCTGTATTCTGTATTTTAATATAATTTCTAGTGGTGCATAATCTTCTCTTTAAGGATTTCTTATTTTTGAAGGTGAATTGTTGTCTTACTGGACTCTTTGGATTTATCTATCATTATTGTAGAGATGCCTAGATTTCATTGGTTTTGGTTGTTTTTGCTCTTACCTTTTGTTGCATGTTTGTCCTGCTCTGAAATCATGAACAGCATGGCTACACCTTTTTCCGTACGTTTAGAGTGGGAACATTTAAATAATGTTTGGAAACAAAATACAAACTAGGGTAATAGGGTTAGGATTGACATCCACTATGACATTTTTTTGTTTATTATTCTCAATGAAAGTTTCAAAGGTGATAAAGGATAATGAGGGAAACATACTCACAAGCGAGGAGAGTGTGTTGAGCAGATGGAAAGTGTACTTTGAGGGGTTGATGAATGAAGAGAATGAGAGGGAGAGAAGGTTGCATGATGTGGGGATAGTGAATCATGAAGTGCAATGGATTAGCAAGGAGGAAGTAAGGATAGCTAAGAAGAGAATGAAGAATGGAAAGGCTGTTGGCCCAGATGACATACCTGTGGAAGCATGGAGGTGCTTAGGTGAAATGGCAGTGGAGTTTTTAACCAGATTGTTTAATGAAATCTTGGAAAGTGAGAGGATGCCTGAGGAATGGAGAGAAAGTGTTTTGGTACCGATTTTTAAGAATAAGGGTGATGTGCAGAGCTATAGTAACTACAGAGGGATTAAACTGATCAGTCACAGCATGAAGTTGTGGGAAAGAGTAGTGGAAGCTAGGTTAAGAAGGGACGTGATGATTAGTGATCAGCAGTATGGTTTCATGCCAGGAAAGAGCACTACAGATGCGATCTTTGCTCTGAGAGTGTTGATGGAGAAGTACAGAGAATGTCAGAAGGAGTTGCATTGTGTTTTTGTAGACTTAGAGAAAGCATATGACAGGGTGCCTAGAGAGGAGTTGTGGTATTGTATGAGGAAGTTGGGAGTGTCAGAGAAGTATGTAAGAGTGGTACAGGATATGTACGAGGGTAGTGTGATAGCGGTGAGGTCTGTGGTGGGAGTGACAGATGTGTTTAAGGTGGAGATGGGATTACATCAAGGATCAGCTCTGAGCCCTTTCTTATTTGCAATGGTGATGGACAGGTTGACAGACGAGATCAGACAGGAGTCCCCGTGGACTATGATGTTTGCAGATGACATTGTGATCTGTAGTGAGAGTAGGGAACAGGTGGAGGAGACCCTGGAGAGATGGAGATATGCTCTAGAGAGAAGAGGAATGAAGGTCAGCAGGACTAAGACAGAATATATGTGTGTGAATGAGAGGGAGGATAGAGGAATGGTGAGGATGCAAGGAGTAGAGGTGGCGAAGGTGGATGAGTTTAAATACTTGGGATCAATAGTTCAGAGTAATGGTGAGTATGGAAGAGAAGTGAAGAAGAGAGTACAGGCAGGATGGAGTGGGTGGAAAAGAGTGTCAGGAGTGATTTGTGACAGACGAGTACCAGTAAGAGTGAAAGGGAAGGTCTACAAGAGGGTAGTGAAACCAGCTATATTATATGGGTTGGAGAAGTGGCATTGACAAAAAGGCAGGAGTTAGAGCTGGATGTGGCAGAGTTAAAGATGTTAAGATTTGCACTGGGTGTGATGAGGGTGGACAGGATTAGGAATAAGTATATTAGAGGTTCAGCCCAGGTTGGAAGGTTTGAAGACAAAGCCAGAGAGGCAAGATTACATTGGTTTGGATATGTGCTGAGGAGGGATGCTGAGTATATTGGGAAAAAGATGCTAAGGATGAAGCTACCAGGTAACAGGAAAAGAAGAAGGCCTAAGATAAGGTTTATGGATGTGGTGAGAGAGGACATGCAGGTGGTAGGTGTGACAGAGCAAGATGCAGAGGGCAGGAAGAAATGGAAACAGATGATCCACTGTGGCAACCCCTAACGGGAACAGCCGAAAGAAGATGATGATGATTCTCAATGAAAGTTTCATTGTAAATCTTCTATTAGAGTTGGGATTTTTTGCCAGTTAGCAGTACGATAAAAATATAATATAATGACATTTTGTCATTTATTTGTTGTTCTTCTGTAAAGTTCTGAATATAAGTAATATGATAAAATGGTGCTACTGAGAAGACCGGGTGGTGGTGACGATAACCTCTAATTGTCAGAGCATGGAGTTCTATACATGTAGAGGTGTGCACAGAATGGCACAGAATGGCAGATGTCTTTACATTTAAGACACAGTAGATTGCAGTCCAACGAGGAATATGAAGTGGGAGAAGATGACAGCGGAGTATCAGCAGAGGTTCTCTTGGGAGAGGGAATTTTGAATGTGTTTTTCTTTTAACGTAGTATAAAAACAAAGTTTGTTGATGTCACTATCTGGATTGTCAGTGCTGGGTGTTTTATATGTTTTATATACCAAGCCAGGTAGAGGAAGATTTGCTGCATCTCAATAGCAGAGATAACACTGTGCACACATCACATCTGACACATGAGCCCATCTGTGTCAGAATTTACTGCTGCAAAATGGTTATCCACTACAGCAGAGGAAGCTATGTTGCTGAAATTTGATGGAATATTTTCAAGTGATCATCCTGTGGAAGGACAGATGTTCCAACATGTGCAGGAGCTGCTAGAAAAGACGGTGAGAGAAAGATAGAGACAGAGAGGCAGACTGGCAGATTAGTGGAAACCTAAAATCTTAGAGTTGTTTTCTGAAATGTTATCGATCAAAACAAGAATTCATAGATAAAATATATGTTCTGACATAGTGTTTGGCATGTTATTGTAGAATAGGACAAAACCTGGAAAGGGACAAAGGGTACACCAAAGACTGAGAGAAAACTTAGGATTCAGAAGCCAGAGAAAAATACTCTCAAAAGTAGACTGTATCTCAGTCTTTTAGATCAGCCATTTCATGACAGAATTGTCTTGTATTCATTTGACATGAATTTTGTATAGCAAAGGTTTGCTGTAGTTTTGGATGAGGATCGACTGTATATCTGTACTGCAAGCATTAAATCAAACGAGAAGAAAAACCCATAACAGAGATGTATGCATAATGAAATAGACAAGGCGTACTAAGCAGAACTGTAAGGGTGCTGTTGAAGTTGAAGTGAAAAGATACACACTTTATTGATTGGGTGACAGAAGGAGTGTTTTGCTTTTCAAGGAGGAGGAGGAGAGAGACAGAGAGATGGGTCAAATCAGTAAGCTTAATGTGCAGGCAATGGTAAAGGGACGTGAACGTCAAAGAGAAGCAGGAAGGTAGTAAGACGGGACACGCTATTAGAAACAGTGGGGGAAAAGCAAGAGAAGATTGCTCAGCTTTGGTCAGTGACACAGAGTGGAGTTTTAAAAGTCTAAAGTTCAAGGTTAGATCCAGGAAGATAACCTTTGTGTTGCATTATTTGACTCCAGTGGAATTAAATGTATCTGAATTTTGAGAAGAGTTGAGAAACAGCATTTAAATTTTTAGGCAAAAAGAGTAAAACAATGTTTAGTTGTCAGAACTTCCAGTCAAAACTTCTTTGTGATGTGACTGTTTTTAATTTCTCAGTTTTATAATATGTATACTTGCACTATATATCTTGAATTCTGCTCTTGTTTTATTGCAGTTTTTAATATTTTTTTTTCCTTGAAATTTTAAAGTTTTAAAAGTTCTAAATTAGGGCCGTGAAGCAAACATTTCTGAGGCATTCTTTGAATCCAAACACATTAACTGCTTCACAGTTGTGGGAGGAGATGAGAAATAACACTTTCAAGGTTTAGAAAATATGACAGGGTTTAATTGTGAAAACTGCCCAGTTTGTTCTATGACTGTTTTTGAGTTTCTTCAACTGGCCCACTTTGCCCCTGTTCTGGTTTTAAACACAGTGGTTCTTGCTTTACTCACCCATTATGAAAATCTGACTACAGAATTCCTAGCATTATTTAATCTACTACTACTAGTGAGCACTGTATAGGGGATTATGATTGGGTCTCTAATAATAACCAAGTTACGTGTTTAACATAAGGATGTCAAGAAATTCACCTCAAGATCAGAACAAAGCAAAGCTCAAGAGGTGAATTTTAACATCCATGTTGAGGAGGCATAACAACTGAGTTATGACTGGACAGATTAGATCATTATTCCTTGTACTACATGAAGCTTTAGCTGCTATTTGTACTACCAGTTACAGAAATAAGTGCACTTGTGTGAAGTATTTAACCGTTTTGAAAGTCATAAAACAGCACTACCACACAGACAGCTAGCTGAAATGGTGTCCCTATGTGGAACAAGTAGCTTTAAAAGCTATTTGACACTTCACATTGCCACACTAGGGGTCCAAATGGAGAGATGATAAATCAGCAACCAAAGGAGAGTAGTGGTGATGGAACTGAATTCATCCTCAAGTCTTAGTGAATACCTTCATGAGGTGGACCCTGTTTTTCACAAAATCTCTCCAAGATTACACTGATATATATAGTCTGTATTTTATATAGCATATATTGTGGATAGAAGTAGGTTAAAAATGAAAAAAAAATATCTGAGTGCACAAGACACAGGATAAAAAAGTGCCCAATCCTGGTAGGTGCACTGGTGTCAGGACTGTAAAAAATGACAGTGTAGAATCCTCAAGACACAGAAACATTCCTACAGTAGGGCTAGGCCAGGCCCAGGGGGAGGATGGCTCCCCTGTTGTAGAAGGAAGTAGCAGTCCACAAAAATCACAAAAACTGATAGGCCAAAAAATGGCCATAAAGACAAAAAGGAAAGAAATTATGTATTGTTACTAATATGCAAGAAGCTCAGATTTCCAGACAGAAGATATACAAAAAGATTAAGAGAGAAATTAGAGGAAAGAAAGAAAATTACTTCCACAAGAAAAACTGTCAGAAGCTTCAGATGCAAATTTGTGTTCATTAATACAACATATCCATGAAAACACTAGGTAGACCAAGAAACCTTGGGCTGTTTGGAAAAAGAGGCGACTGAGGAAGTGCAAAAATATAAAGAACAAAATCTAGAGACTTTTGAAAGGTATACAATAGAAATATGGACATGGGAAAGAAAGAGAGATGTGACATGGTGCAATATTTATGCAAAGGCGAAAGCCAAATTAATCAACACAAAAAAGGCAGCCCCAAAGATATTTGAAGAAAAATATAAGCTAAAGCATCCAAATATGGAAAATTTCACACAAAAAAATAAGATCACAGAGGGAACGCAGAACAGAAAATTAGTAAAGTAGAAGTTAAAAATAGAAGTTGAAGTTATGGAATACTTACGAAGTGAAAGCTTTAGTGTAGAAAGTCTAACTCCGTTTATATCACAGCATGATGGAACAATGAATCCCCAAAGTAAGGAGAAACAGGAGGAGCAGGAGACATTTGAAGAAGAAATATGGATATGGGAAAGAAAAAGAGGTTTAATATGGCGCAATATTTATACAAAGGAGAAAGCAAAACTAATCAATACAAAACGAGCAGCACCAAAGATACTTGAAGAGAAATTTAGGCAAAAGCATCCGGACATGGAAAATTTTAAAATACAAAAAAATAAAAAAACAAAGAGGAAAAGTAGAAAAGAGGATTAGTAATGAAGAAGTTAAAGAAATAGAAACTGAGGTTATGGATTACCTGCGAAGTGAAGGATTTAGTATAGAAAATCTAACTCGGATGATATCACAGCAGGATAGAGCAATGGATCCCTAAAGTAAGGAGAAACCAGTGGAGTGGGAAGCATCTGATCAGTTGCCATATGAAGATACTTTGGAGCCTTCTATAGGAAACCAGCATACTTCCCAACCGTCCTGAATTACTCAGTTTTTACCGAGTTTTGGGGTCCAAATAATGGGGTGCCACGATTCCCAAATGGCACCCCTTAATTTCTGAATTTCCTGGCAGTTTATTTTTAATTTTTTTGTTCTGGCTTTCAGAGCTGACATCATCACGTGCACAATGGTGTCAGCTCCGTGAAGCTGTCTGCCAGCCTGTCGAAATTGAGCTAGCTGCCTAGCTCATGCATACAAGACACAACAAGGAAATGATAGTCTGGGCGGAAAGAGAACATTATACTGCAGTACGTTATGCTTCTGCTGGGCTGGAAATTAACTTTATGCTGCTGGGCTGCCTGCGAGAGAAACAAACGTTATGCTGCTGCCTGTAGAGAGCTGAAAGGAGGAGGTATTTGCTGTTTGCCATACGGGAGAGCTGAGAGGAAAAATTTGCTGCCCGCCATACGTTATGCTGCCTATGAGAGGAGGTATTTGTTGTACATATCTGTGGAAGTTATGCTGCTAGGAGAGGCAGTTTGGAAGGTGTTCTGCTTTAGTGTGTGTGTGTGTGTGTGTGTGTGTGTGTGTGTGTGTGTGTGTGTGTGTGTGTGTGTGTGTGCGTGTGTGTGTGTGTGTGTGTGTGTGTGTGTGTGTGTGTGTGTGTGTGTGTGTGTGTATCTGTGGAAGTTATGCTGCTAGAAGAGGCAGTTTGGAAGGCATTCTGCTTCAGTGTGTGTGTGTGTGTGTGTGTGTGTGTGTGTGTGTGTGTGTGTGTGTGTGTGTGTGTACTTGTGTTTAAGCCATCACACTGCAACTAGTTAAGTAATAACCATTTAGACTCTTGATTACTCTGGTCACATAGTGTCCATAAGAAACAGTGTTCAAGGATTTCACATTAGAAATTACTTCTAAGTTTGCCAGACATTGTAAGTCTATTAAGGTTTTAATTGATCAGAGCAGTTTATCAGGTTTCTAATGTAACTGTGAAAAAATAGATTTGTATTGGATTCATCAGTGTGTCACATATATACAGAAACAGTATGAGAATTGAAAACACTGATGACTTTAACACATTAATGTTTTATAGTCCATGAGATCAAGTTGTCAGGGAAATGTATGTGTTTACTGAAAGCAGATGCCAATGTTCTTGAATTATCTACCATTTGTCAACACCATTAAAGTGAATAGCTGCATTTAAAAGGTGCATATTGTTTTTTTTTATGCTTTGCTGCTTTGATTCGTTAAGGGGACAGCACAAATGCATATTGAACACCTCTGTGACTAATGTGACAACTTTGAATGGTTGGATTAGTTCAACAGCACACTAAATGGTAGAACCCCCCCCCCCCCCCCCCCCCTGCACAGAGATCCTGGAGATGATTACATTTAAGTTGAGGGCAGAAGTGACAGGTGTTATCTCTTAAAAGAAAAACACAATTTTTCTAATTCTGTGAACAGAATTTCAGACTGGTTGTTTTCATCCAAAATAGGGTACATGTTAGTATTCACTGCACAGTTTTCTTAGAGACTTTATTTGTTCATGTTACAGGTTTCAGTGCAGAAACAACTGCAACTGAAAGTATTATAATTAAAATTCATTTTAACATTCTTCTGCTTGATTGCTTTTCAGTTGATTGTATGCATTTTCATGTACTTTTACAGTGTCATATTCAGTGATCTGGGATTTTAAGGAATACACTTACTGAACCAAAGTAAGTGATGTTAATATAGCAATTGTCTTTAAATGATTTGTGAACTCACTGTGTTTGCCATAACTGAGGAGACATACATCTTTTTCTGAATTTTATTGACCCTGGTCTAGAGATAATTAAATTAGGAGGACTGTAGTGTGTCAGTGGTGGGGGTGGAGTTAGCAGCCCACCTGTATAAAATGTAGTTTTTAACTGCATTTTTTCTCTGGTTAAGATTCTGTCAATGGACCAGTTTGTTGGAGAGTCACACTGACTTGTTTGTGTGTTGCTTTGGAAACAAATACAGTTATGATCTACATTTATGCAGTGTTATCATGGCATAGCTCTCTAATGACATTTCAGAAGACACATGTTGTTACCTGCAATGTGGTCATAACTTCCACAGCTTATTTCTCCTGAAGCAAAAGCTTATTTTTCTCTAACTTTTTAGTAATGTAGTAGGTAGGTAGAAACCTTGTAAATTTACAGCTTAAATGAAGTATTCAATATCACTTACTTTTCTTCACTGACGTATCAGTTGTATGTTGACTACAAATCCTTTATAAAAGAGTATATCTGGCTATGGGTTCATGGGTTCATAGGTAGGTACTAGGCTATCGGCCCTAGGGCCTATACAAGCCTAGCCAAAAATGTACCCTGGCTTTCGCCACCCAAGAAATTTATTTTCCTGTGCCCCTGTTGAGCAGAGCCACAGAGGTGATCCCCGGGGTGAATTTCCTATTTCCCATTCAGTCATCAAGATTTTTCTTGAAGAGTGCTAATGAGGAGCTTTGTTTGATATAGATAGGTAGTTTGTGCCAGAGTATGGGAAGTCTCTGGGACAGGAATCTATCCCTCCAGCATGTTCTGTTTATTGTGGTGACAAGGTTTAGGTCCCTAGAGCGTGTAGCTCAGAGGGATAGGGATTTTTTTTAAGTGGAGCATGTCCAATAGCTCTGGGTTTGACATAGCTTTGTATGTTAGGCAGCTGGAGTTTTTTGAGATGGTCTGCGTAGAGCATCTGTTTGAGGTCAGTAATCTTCTTTGTGAGGTATTTCTGTGGCCTTTCCAGTTGTTGTAGATGTCTTGTGAGGTGCATACCAAAAGGGGCATTGTACTCTATAATGGGTCTAATGAGTGACGAGTAGAGGGGAACAATGACCTCTTTTTTCCTGGATGAGAAACCTTTTGTGATGAGGTGTGCCACACAGAAGGATTTCCTGATTGCTGTGGCTATATGATTATCAAAGGAGAGACTACTGTCCACCTGTGTCCCAAGGTCTCTTATCACACTTTTGGTGTTAAGTAGACTACCACCTATGTGGTAGCTCATGGGTACAGAGTTTTTACCAAATTGGATGAAAATGCACATTTTGGCATTGAGCTTGAGGCCATGGCTTTGGCACCAGGCATCTATCTCAGTGAGGCCCTTTTGTAGGATACCCACATCATTAGGAGTTTCAATTATGGCTCCTAGTTTGCAGTCAAGACTGCAAACTTCATTAGCCGAAGACATTCAGTGTTAGCCTGTACTTCAGAAAAGCAGATACCAAACAGGAGAGGATCCAGGAATGAACCCTTTGGTCCTCCATTTGTCACTGGTCTAAAGTCAGATTTGGAGTCTGCTACTTTTACAGTGTGGGTTCTGTCAGTGAGCCAGTTGGCAACCCATCTTGTGACATAGGGATTTATACCTAGTTTAGTGAGTTTATCTATAATTCCAGAGTGGGACATGGTGTCAAAAGCCTTGGCAAGATCTAGATAGGCTGTGTGAACCACCTTACCCTTGTCTATGGCTTTGGTTACTGCTTCAAAGAAGTCAATCAGGTTTAGGAGGAGACAAACGCCAAACTAAACCTGAACAGAGTTTGGAGATTACCAATGTCTTTGTTTATATGTTACATATAAGTTACATGGCCTTTCATTAGGCTAATGGGGCGAATATGGGATCTGGAGTTCCTGGGTGGGTGTGTGACTCCTTTGTGAAGTGGGGGATAACTGCCGCTGTGCGCCATTAGCTTGAAAGCTTGAGGTGAGGCTATGATTGTACATGGTGGGTAGGTGGGATACCAAATTCATTCTGTGTCATGTAGATGTACAGCCTGGGATGTTGTCAGGTCCGCATGGATGCTGTGTTTTGGCTTTGGAGAGTAGTAGTTTTTTACCTGTGCAGCTGTGATTAAAACTTTTGCATTCTTCTGTGGTAGAGATGGCCCTTTAGGGGGGTGAGGTGGGGATAAAGTTAGCACTGATCCTATTGCCAGGATGCTGGCAATATCAATTGGGATCCATGCTGTGATTGGAGAGAGATGGAGAGAAGGCTGCCTGCCTAGTTAAATAGAATTTGATACATAATTCTATCAACTGTATTGTTGCAACATTGCCATCTGCTGTAAGGAAACCAAGCCAAGCATTTCAAATGTGTCTTTTTGAAGTTAGAAGATATTCTGAATCTCTTTTGATGTTTACATGACATCTACCCCAGTACTGCTTGCTTGCTATGTATGTAAGTAAGATAATAGCACTGTGATTTCTCTTAGGGAATAGTAAACTTAGAAAGAAAGTTATTTTCTTTGAAATCAGATCTTTCCTACGATATGGTTTTAAGTTTCTGTGTGATCTCTGAACTTGAGTAGCATCGTACTGTAGTAGTTTTGTCTTGTGTTTTAATTATTTATTATTAAATATTTTAAAACCTTTACCTGTGGCTGGTCTATGTATAGATAATTTAACCTCTAAAGTACATTACATATTTACAGATTTTACTGTCTAAGTCACTCCAAATTAAGCCTTAGAATGTATAGTCACATTACCAATTGGATAATAATATTGCACAGTAGTAATTGGACACCCTTTCAAGGGCCTTTGGTTAGCTGATAATAATATTAGCTGGTGGTGGCAGAAATTACTACCTTATAGTCTGGGTAAAGTGGCACAGCTGGAGAATCTGTGTCAGCCTTTCCCAGAAGTGTCTGTGAAGTTGTATAAATACTTATCTCAAAGTGTGGGTGTGTTTCAGCTACCTGGGCAGGGACACGAAGCACTGGTTGGACAGAGAGGGTACTGGAGGTTAGCTTGCCCAGCTAGGCTGAGATCTGAACCTTATAGCTGTGCCAGTGGGGAGTCTTATTTTGGACCTGGTGAGCAAAGGAGCAACCAGCCCCAGACAGACTGTGATCTCTGTGTGCACTTAAGGGAAATTGTACTTTACTGTGTGTATTAGTTATCCTTTCCTGTTCCAGGAGTCACCCTCTCTGGTGTCAGTGGTGAGGATTGAGGCTCCTTGATTGCCTGGCTAGGGTACGGGCATCACACATGCACTCGTGTAAGTGCTTATAAAGTGCATTTGTGTAGGATTCACCAGTCGTACCTCTATTGTCTGTCTCCATGGGTGTTATAAAGTTTGCCACTTCTTTCTTAAGAAGCTTGAAGTTGGCTTTGGAGAAATTTTTTATGGTGGTTTCCATAATGGGGGGTGGGGGCGGGATGTGGATGTCTAGGCTAATTAGCTTGTGGTCGGATCTGACCAATGAGGAATTGACCTCTGGTGTGGAACATCGGTCACCCATGTTGGTAATGACCAGGTCTAGGATATTACTGCCCTTGGTGGGGGTGTGGATAAGTTGATCCAAGGCATTGGAATTTATGAATTCCAGAAAACATTGAGCAAAAGAGTTGGTACATGAGTAGTTTCCCCAGTTAATGGTGGGGTAGTTGAAATCGCCCATTATTAGGGTGTTGGGTTGTACCCTAATATTTTCCAGTGTATCAAGAAATGAGGAGTGGGAATCCTGGGGCATGGTAGAGGATCTGTAACAAGTTACAATTTGGATTGCATGCATTATGTGACAGATGCTGGCACCCGACAGGCAGCTGACAGTAACTTTCTCCTTGTTTAGCTTGGTGAGTGGAACATCAGTGTGCTTGACTATACCTATGACTAGAGTGTTGGGTATGTTGTTATGCCTCATGGGCTGTGGTTGAGTAGCACATTGAGTTTGTGGGCTATGTGTCATTTGGGTTGTGTTGGGGGGGTGGAGGTTGCATGCATTTTTGTTTTGGAGGTCTCTGTTGCTTGAACAGATTTTTATTGTGAGCCTCCACAAATGTAGGTGTGTGTTTTGTGTTGCTATGTGTGTGTTTTGGTGGTGTAGGTTTTGAGGGACTATATGATGAGTGTGGTGTGGTACAAGTGTTTACCTTCTCCTCTTGACTGTCTAATCCAGTCTTGGGTGAAGAGAACTTTGCTTCCAGTTTGGGTATATAAGTTCATCTCTCACAGGTTGTAGTGTTGGGTGGTAGGAGGAAAGAGTTGTCTGTGTACATGAGGCAATTGCTGCATTGCCACAAGATGCCCAGATTCATCAGATAGACAGGTGAAAACACCGGGAGCTGACCCTTAGACATGCCTGGATAGGTGCTTATTTATTAAGTAATAAAAACTGTTTTCCTCTAGACAAGTGAGGATAGTTGAGTGCTGTAGTAATTTGTAGCTTATTTAGTGCTTACAACATGTTCTGAACAAGTCCTGAGTTCAAAGAAACAGATTTGACTGCTAAAACTAAAAAACTGGCTAGTTCTAAGGGAAAATTTGAAGAGCAGACTTTATGGCACCAGGAATAGTTTAACCCTAGCTAAGCAGTGATGCATAAAGTGTATTTTTATATAACAATAGAAAATGAGCAAACTGATTTAAACAAATTACCCAATTAACCAGTAAAAAAGCTCAAAACTGAGCCCTGTTCCAGCTGTCTTTGATCAGACAAGTTCTAACTGCACACTCCTGCCACTATGGTGCAGGGGAACCTTCTCCAAAAAAAGATGGTCTGGATTAGTGTTCAAGTTATATAAACAAAGCTGGATTCAGCAGGTCTAAATTTAGTCTATGTTACAGCAAACAAGGCATACCAATTTCAGAAAGAAACAGTTCAAATAAGCAGGCAAAATAAGACTTCAACCAGAAACTCCCAGCTCAGAAGGGCAGAATCTTCCCTCTCCTCCCACAAGAGTGCAGACCACAAACCTTCTTAATGTAAAATAACTGGCCTGAAGCCCAAGTGCTTAAACCAGAACTAATACACTTTTAGAATAACAGACATTGAGCCTTCAGTCAGCAATTCCTAATTTAATCAGGCTACTAACAAGCAGTAGTAAATGCAGCAGAATAAATGCAATAAAGTAGAAAGAAACACAAATACAGTAAAGGCAGATGAATAAAGTGCAATTTATTTTTATATAACAATAGAAAATGAGCTACCTGTCCTGCCACAACAGTGCAGACCACAAACCTTCTTAATGTCAACTGGTCTGAAGCCCAAGTGCTTAAACCAAAAGGCTTAGAATAACAGTTACAATTTAATCAGACTACTACCAAGCAGTAATAAATGCAGCATAATAAATACAATTGAGTAGTTTTAAGAAGAGGCAAAAGCAAAATAAAGTGCATTTTTTTTTTTAAAGTGCAAGGAGAGAGGAAGGAGGAGCAGAGGTTAAGAACCTAAGTGGGTTGGCTTTCTCAAATGTTCTCTGTGTATTAAGTAGAGTGAACACCAGACTGGGAGGGGTGTCCCAGCTCAAACTGACAGTAGGAGTGGGCAACTGCAAAGCCACCAACTATAACAACACCACAAGAATAGGGTGAGGGGAGGGGAAAAACTGTTTCAGGGCAGATGAGAACAGAAAACTGTGCCAGAAAATATATAAAACATTTCAGTCAGGCAAAATTAAGACAATGCAGAACTCTGAAAGATTAAAATGCCAAGAAATATATACCTATAATAATCATGAAACAGTACACTTTAATATGCTATTTTTAGCAGGTAAGTTATATATTTTTTCTGAATACTCTTTGCTCTTTTTAGGTAGTACAAAGGGTATAAAAAATCTCATTAGTATTCAAAAAGTGTGCACAGTGATTGTAAAGGGCAATCAGCATGCCTATGGTAAATCAAGCTTGACACATGGGAAGAAGACTGGCATAATGATTGGACAGGGCAATCAGCATGTCTATGGTAACTCAAGCATGACACATGGGAAGAAGACTGGCATAATGAAACAAAATTAGCAGTACAGGAAACTATGACTAGACCTACTTAGTTTCTATATTTTTGGAGAAATACTTAAAAATAACAAGTAAAACTGCATTAAACAGGTAAATAGCAATTTGATTTTAGTACCCAACAAACACATAACAGAAAATGTAAACAAAAAAGTAAATAGAGATATAATGCCATTACCAATTTCAGTCCAGGCTGGGGGGATTCCCAAACTGCACTGAAATCAGTAACTAAAAAACTAAAAAAAGAATGAATGAACAGCATTTAATGAGCTGTGTTTGTGAAGGTGGATTCAAGTACAGCATCCAGTATGTACACAGAACATTATAGTCAGTCTTTATTGGGGGAGGGCCAGCATGCAATTTCGAGGGCAGAGAAGTTTTAACGGTAAGTCTGTTTTCATTGTGAGACAGTATTGCTTTGTTTAGCAGATGTATATTAGTATTTGTGCATTGTGCTATAAAAAGTAAAAATCAAATCCAGATAATCATTGTAGAAGTAAAGCAGTATGTACATCAGTGTTTATGTTAAACGGGGAGAAATAGCCAGGTAATGGGACATTGGTATGGCTGCAGGGGCACCCTGGTGCCATATTTTGGTTGTTTGTTCTTCAGTCTGCATTTGAAAGTTGGTATCCCACAATTCCATTGGAGTGGGCATGGTTACATAATTATGTATGCAAATTTTATGTTGATCAGCGTACAGATTTATACCTATTTTGCACGGGCTTTGTCCAGATTTTTGATGTTTACAGGTTGAGAGGTATGGAAATCAGTACAAATGTTCAGTTGGAGTTGCACAGCAAGGGAAGGAACAGGAAACTGTGGCAACTCTGACACAGTCAATGTTGTGGTGTGATAGGCCAGTGAGTTCCCATATGAAAGTGCAACAGATAACACAGGATGAACTGAAGAGAATGTGGCACAGGAAGATTTTACGCAACTTTCTATGGAATGCCCACAGGAAATATAGAACAAAGAATGTGCCTCAGTTTACAAGAAAATGATCTAAGAGAAGAGTTGCTTGATTTAAAAGAGATTCGGCAGATGTATTAAGTTTAATGAAAGAAATAGACTACAGAAAGTCAATAAAACCCAAAAAGTTAGAAGTTTTATAAAGCAAATGAATACTGTATTTAGGACTATCCATAGAGATTCATGTGATATAGCAGAAGTAAATAGGACATATTACTGTGCAGCTAAATTAATACAGATAAAGCCTTACCACAGAAACACAGGGTAGTAAGGGAAAGGAAGGGGAGAAATTGAATGCCATCATGATAATATCAAACAGACAAAACTATAAAGCAATTAAGACAAGAAGTGTCGCTGTTCGAATAGTATAGATCAACAGAAATACTCAGAAAGATAGACATGCTAAAAACAATACGCAGTATCAGAACAGACCAGGATCTTTCATGCACTTTCTCAAATACAGTACAGGCAGAAAAACTTAGAAGATGTGTAGATAAGTATAAAATAGTGCAAAATAAGCAATTTATTGATGACCCAAAAAAGTTTTATAGAGAATTAGGAAGCAAGGCAAAAGGAATTGAAACACCATCAAAAGTTCAAATAGACAGGATATTACATGAGATGAAGTAACGGCCAGAAAGATTGAAACAAAGTTAAGAAAAGCTCCTAATTGGAAAACCCCAGGCCCAGATGCAGTACTTAACTTCTGGCTAAAAGTATTAACATCTTTACAAGAAGGGATAAGATAAATAAACGAGCGGCTGATGGATAAAGCTCCTCTTAATAAATGCAAAAATCCAAAATGTAAAAAAGAGAGCGCACACAAGGCAACGTTGCCTTGTGTGCTCTCTCTTTTTTACATTTTGGATCTTTACAAGACGATTTAGCAATGAGTAACAACTATTTACATGTGCACCCTGAGCAGACACCTGGCTAACAGGAAAAACAATGCTCCTGCTTAAGAGTGAACCTGCAAGCTACCCTAAAAATTATAGACCGATAATTTGCCTTCCCATGACGAATAAACTATGCACTGTAATTGATGCCAACAGAGTTTATAGTCTCTTAGAAGAAAATTCAGTCATAGCAATAGAAGAAAAGGGTAATAAAAGAAAGTCATATAGAGAAAAGGGTCATTTGCTGTTAAGTAAAGTCATAATGGAGAACTGTAAAAAGGGGAATCCAGACTATAAAATAGCATTTGACAGTATCCCACATTCATGGATAAAAGAGTGCCTAAAAATGTATAAAATGCATCCTACACTGATCGATTACATTACAGTGACCATGAAACAGCTGCAAACCACGTTGCAGTTAAGCCAAGATAAAGGACAAATTATTATTCAAGGGGGGATATTCCAGGGTGACTCTCTGTCACTGTTACTTTTTTTTGTCTTGCCCTTAACCCATTAAGCTGTCGACTTAACAGATTAGGTAATGGCTACAATTTGGCTCCCAGAAAACAACAAAGTATAAAGACTTCCCATCTTCTTTTTGTAGATGATTTAAAACTGTATAGTTCATTAGATGAGGAACTGAAAGCACAACTGCAATTAGTCAAAACTTTTTCAGATGATATAAGAATGTCATTTAGCCTTAGTAAATGTGCAAAAGCAGCCATTAAAGCAGGAAATTTGCAGCACCAAGTCTGGGACAGGAATGTGATATAAAAGAACTTGAGCAAGAGGGAGTATATAAATATTTGGGAATTAATGAAAGATCAACAATAAAACATGAATAAATGCAAATAAAACTTAGTAAGGAAAATTTTAGAAGACTTAAATTAACACTGAAAACAGCATTGATAGTCCAAGTTATAAACCAATTTGCTCTTCCTGTCCTAACTTACAGTTTTGAAGTGATTGACTGGCCCCAAAAAGTGTTGGATAGGTTGGACAGGAAAACAAGAAGGATGCTTTATGCTCATCAAATGATTTATAAAAATGAGTGTATACCAAAATGATATATTCCCCTTTCTGAAGGTGGTATGGGCCTCCTTGAAATTGATTACATGTATAGATCTGTAATCGTGGGACTGCATAAATATCTGCTGACCTCACAAGACCCAAACATAGTGAAAGTTTTGAAACATGAGGAGAATAAGTCTAAGATGACTTCCCTGCTTAGTTTAGCAGAAGCATATCGGTGTCAAGCAGGAATGGAAATCAAACCAGAAGTAGATAAAAATCAGGCAGCAACTGAATGTGCCAAAAAAACAAAAGAAAGAATATAAGGTGAAGGATAAGATGAGAAGGCAAGAAATGTGGAAAATGCATAAATATAGTTGCAAGTATAAGAAACTCTTGGAACAACCTCATGTTGATCAGGATCAAATACAGCTATGGTTAAGGTGAGGTAAATTTAAACCAAAAGATGAAAGGTTAGTATTGGTGGCCCAAGATAGTGGACTATGGACTTATTGGCTTGCAAAGTCCATTGAACATGTGGGAGAAACAGACAAATGTAGGTTCTATAAAACAGAATTGGAAACAGTCACACATCTTGTTGCTGGTTGTGATATAGTAATGGCAGGAGGACTGTATACTGAAAGGCATAATAATGTGGCAAGACTATTGCATTGAGAATTGTGCAAACATTGCAATATTTGGGGGCCATAACTGACTCTCTGGCTGTTACAGACATCCTCCAGAAGGGTCTCACTGAGACAGATACCTGGTGTCAATATCATGGCCTCAAGCTAAATGGCAAAAAGTGCATAGTCATTCCTTTTGGAAAAAACAAAGTATCCGTGAACTATCACATATGTGGTAGTCGCCTAAATACAGAAAATGTAATAAGGAAGCTGGGGACCCAAGTAGATAGTAATCTCTCCTTTGATAATCATTTTGCCAAGGTGGTTAGAAAATCCTTCTATGTGGCCCACCTAATCACAAAAGGGTTCGCATCTAGAACAAAGGAGGTTACTGTGCCCCTCTACTCATCACTCATCAGACCCCATTTGGGATGTACCTTACACGACACCTGCAACAGCTGGAAAGACCACAGAAGTACCTCTCCAAGAGGATTACTGGCCTCAAACAGATGCCCTATGCAGCCCGACTGAAGAAACTCCAGCTGTACTCGATTGCATACCGCTTACTCAGAGGTGATCTCTGTCTGACATACAAGGCCATGTCCAAACCAGAATTGATGGACATGATCCACCTAAAAAAAAACAAATCCCTGAGAGCCACACGGTCTAGGGATCTAAACCCCACCACAATGATAAATAGGACATGCTGGAGGGATTGATTCCTGTCCCAGAGACTCCCCATACTTTGGAACAAGATTCCCTCACTAGCACTCTTCAAGAGAAACCTTGACGAGTGGATGGGAAACAGAAAATTTACCCTGGGGACCACTGCAGTGGCTCTGCTGGACAGAGGCACAGGGGAACTAATGGCTCTGCTGGACAGAGGCACAGGGAACTAATCTAAGGGGGCGGCGAAAGCCAACGCATTCTGGCTAGGCTTACAGATGCCCTCGGTCAGATAGCCCTAGTACTTACCTACGAACCTATAATATTGAGATAGTTGAAAAACACTGGAAACGAGCCACAAAGCATTTATATCACATGGGATCACCCATTACCAACAATTCAAAAAAATAGATGAGAGAAAAGAAGACAAAAGTAGCATTGATAATTGAAATTGCTACACCCATTGATTATAGTGTCTTATGTACAGAGTGACACAAAGTCATAAAATACAGGATTTGCAGGCAGAAATGAGGGTAATGTGGAAGAAGGATACCCAGACAGTTGCAGTAGTAGAAGGAGCAATGGGTCTTATAAAAAAGAATTAAAAAAAAAAAAAAAAAAAAACAGTGTAAGAAACTTCTCTGTGTGGAAGATTTTCAATATATATATATATATATATATATATATATATATATATATATATATATATATATATATATATATATATATATATATATATATATATATATATATATAGTTAATCACTGTATATGAATCAAATCAGATAATGGTAGTAGAAATAGCAAACTTAAACTCGTCCTAAGTAAAAAAAAATATATAATATATATTTTGAAATATTATACAGAATTACTAAGTATTCAAAGGTAATCCAAGCAGGGTAGGCAGTCTGTTTCCATAATGTTTGAAACTTGAGACTTCGGGGATAACACAGAGACTACTTGTATAAAAAAGAATTTACAATCATATTTAGATATGTTACCAATACATGTAACTCCATATGAATTGCAGAAGGAGTCATTACTGGGTACATTGCAGGTGCTGTGAAGACAGCTTCTGGCTAACATCAAAGATTGAAACAATACTAATTTCAAGAACTTTAATTATACTTTGACTTAAGAATGGTGTCCATTCCTCATGGTATTCATAGGTTCATAGGTTCATACTAGGCTATCTGCCCTAGGGCATTTATAAGCCTAGCCAGAATGTGTTTGGCTTTCGCCACCCATTTTAAATTAATTTTGCTATGCCCTTTTTCAAGGTTAGTATACTGTGCCTCTGTCTAACAGTGACACAGAAGTGATACCTAGGTTAAACCTACGATCTCCCATCCACTCATCAAGATTCCTCTTGAAGAGAGTCAATGAGGGACTCTGCCTAACCTGGACTGGGATTTTATTCCAGAGTGAAGGGAGACTCTGGGTTATGTATCTGTCCTTCCAGCATGTCCTATTTATTTCAGTGCTGAGGTTTAAGTATCTTGAGCGCGTAGCTCGATGGGATTTGGATTTTCTGAGGTGCAGCATGTCCATTAATTCTGGGTTGGACATGGCTTTATACGTCAGGCACAGATTGGCCCTGAACAGGCAGTATGCCACTGAGTAGAGCTGGAGTTTCTTTAACCGGGCAGCATATGGCATCTGTTTGAGCCCTTTGATCCTCTCTGTGAGGTACTTTTGGGGTCTTTCCAGTTGCTGCAGGTGTCTGGTAAGGTACATCCCAAAAGGGGCATTGTACTCAATCATGGACCTGATGAGGGATAAGTAAAGAGGCACGATGACCTCCCCTGATCTAGATGTGAATCCCTTCATGATTAGGTGGGCTATATAAAATGTTTTCTAACCACTTTGGCCACGTGGTTGTTAAATGAGAGACTGCTATCAACTTGGGTCCCCAGGTCCCTAATTACTTCTTCTGTACTTAATGGATTACCACCTATGTGGTAATTTGTGGGCACTTTGTTTTTGCCAAAGGGGATGACTATACACTTTTGGCGTTTAGCTTGAGGCCATGGCTCTGGCACCAGTTGTCTGTTTCTATGAGGCCCTTTTGGAGGATGCTTGTGCCAGCTGGAGAGTCTATTATGGCGCCCAGTTTGCAGTCATCTGCGAACTTGGTCAGCCACAGTCCTTCCATGTTGGCCTGTACCTCCGAGAAATATATACCGAACAAGAGAGGTCCCAGGACTGAGACTTGTGGGACGCCACTTGTAACTGGTTTGGAGTCTGACATGGCTCCAACAATTCTAACCATGTGGGTTTTGTCCTTGAGCCAGTTTGCAACCCATCTAGTGACATAGGGGTTTATATTTAAGCTGGTGAGCTTATCTATAATGCCTGAATGGGGTATTGTATCGAAGGCTTTTGCGAGGTCCAGGTAGGCTGTGTGGACCAGCTTCTCCTCATCAATGGCCTTGGTGACTGTTTCAAAGAAATCAACCAGGTTTAAGAGGCAGGATCTGCCCTTAACAAAGCCAAACTGGGTAGGATCCAGTGTCTGTAGGTCCCCAATATCTTTATTTATGAGGTCCATGATGATCCTTTCCATAGCTTTGCAGACCAAGCTAGTCAGGCTTATGGGGCGATAGTTTCCAGGATCCGTTGAGGCACCACTTTTGTGGAGAGGGACCACTGTACGCCACTCTTTGGGTACATATCCTGTAGTAAGGCTGAGATTGAACAGTAGTTTTATGTTTGGGTTTAGCTCTTCTTGGAGTTCATGTAGGATGCAGCCCAGGACACCGTCTGGTCCCATTGATGCTGTATTTTTTGCTTTGGAGAGGGCGGCTCTTACCTGAGCATCTGAGATGTCAGGGGGGCAGCACTCTGCTGGGATAGATATTTGCCCTTTTGGTGGGGGTTTGCACTGAACCTGTTAGCTAGGATGTTGGCAATGTCTGTGGGTTCGTTGTATTTTTTGTCATTTTGGACTAATTCTGAGCATATCTGGGAATTCCCACCCAGGTTCCTAACATAACAAAAGAAAGCCTTGTGATTATCCTTAGTGTCCTGTGCAATCTTTCTCTTGAAGCTGGCCTTAGACGATTTTATGAGTGCCCATAGTTTTTTGCTAATACTGATCAGAGATGCCTTCCCTTTTTGGGATTTTGCTCCATCATTTAGTAGCTTCCTCCTTCTATTGTATAGTTTGTTTATGGCTGGGGTCCACCAGACAGGACGTCTGCCTTTGGAGGATTGGGTCTTGGTTTTATTTGGGATTGCATGATCTATGCATTCCTGAAGGTGTTCATAGAATGCATTTATAAAGGATTCTGCAGTCTGGGCCGTATTTTCCACAGGCCCGGGGGCTTTGAAGGATTCCACCTTAGTTTTGAGGAGTGTAAAATTTGCTTTAGAGAAGTTTTTCACTGTGGTTTTCTGGGCAGGAGGTGGGGTAGGGATGTGAATATCCAGTGAGATTAGTTTATGGTCTGATCTTACCAGTGAGGGATACACTTCTGGTCTGGAGCATGGAGTCCCCATGTTGGTGATGATCAGGTCCAGAATGTTTTCCCTCTTGTGGGAGTGGTAACAAGTTGTTCCATAGCATTTGAGTTTATAAATTCTAGGAACCTTTGGGCTAGGGTGTTGGAGCTAGAGTAATGCTCCCAGTCTATGTTTGGGTAGTTGAAGTCATCCAATATAATGGTGTTTGGAGAGACCTTCATATTTTCCAGTGTTCTCAGGAAGGCCGAGTGGGGTTCCTGGGTTTGGGAGGGTGGTCTGTAGCAGGCTATAAACTGGAAGGCAGTTTTACCCACTGTTAGTTGCACATGGATAGTCTCTGATGCTTCATGCTGTGCCACCAACCTGCAGGTGTGGGTATCTTTGACAAATATTGATACTCCCCCTCCTTTTGTGGTTCGGTCCAAGTTTTGGGGCTGAAAAGCATGGTATGAGGTATAACCTGGTAGTGCTGGGGTGCTCTCGGGAGCCTTGAACCAGGTTTCTGTTACTGCACAGATATCGATGTTCTCCATGCTAAGGAGAGTTTTGAGTGCGTGCATCTTGAGGTTTAGACTTCTGGCGTTCAGTAGCATTACTCTTAGTTTCTTATCCCTTGTGATACCTATGGAGGTGGGTTTGTCTTTTGAACCTTGCCTAAAAAAGGCACTATAGGGGTAGCAAGAGCCTTTGCCAATTCGAAACCTAAAAGACTTGGAGAATTTAAAAAAGAGAGAAACTACATTATTTTGTATGTGTGTGTGTGTGTGTGTGTGTGTGTGTGTGTGTGTGTGTGTGTGTGTGTGTGTGTGTGCATGCATGCGTGAGTGCAAGGGTAGGACCGCATGTATAAAAGCAAATATTTAACAGCGTTTAAAGCTGCTTTCATTTTTTGTCCTTGTTCTGTGGTGAATGGCACTGGCCACTGTTACACTCTAGCCCAAGACTAGAGCTTAACAGCACCAAGAGGAGTTTAACAAAACTTTACGTATCTTTCTTATGTCAGAGAAGTGCTTAACAATTATATTTTTTCCTGAATTCAGTGCATAATCATTGTGCTCCAGCACTACAAGATCATATTGGGAAGGCAATCTTCTTAGACTGACTGTATTCCTGTGAACCACCCTTTCATATCCTCTGGCTCACTGAGTGCACACTGAAATATTTACAGCATTAACCCCTTTTTCTGTCTTACTTGTACATTTCTGACCCAATTCCTAGTGCTGTTCTACAAAGACAGTAGAAAAGGCCTAGCTAGGTACAAAAAATAAATATTCAACCTGGGGTAAAATCTGCACTGTGTCTTCATGCATTTCAAATTGTAGCTGATTGCCACCTGTTCCTATCTGCATTCATATAATAATTGAGATATCACCTGTCTGCACTTGATCATAAATAGGTGAATAATATAATCTAATTATAGTTCTGTATCCTAATTCTACATAGCTCTATTCTATGTCTGAAACTGCAGAGAACTGTCACCAACTTTCTTGCACTTAGATTCCTTAAACAGTGCTTAAATTGTTTGAAACTTACTGACAAGGTCCTTTAAATTTCCAAATGTGAGAGACAGATATTATCTTAAACTATAGTCAAGGCACTCCTCATGTAACATGATCAGTGAGTACCCTTCTAACTCCAGGAGAGCTTACATTGAGGTACTAACCTGTTTGTTCCCAAATCCTCTACTTCTATTGAATATATACCAAGAAACACCACACACATGCACACAAGCACACACACACACACACACACACACACACACACACACACACACACACACACACACACACACACACACACACACACACACACACACACACTCACTCTATCTGAATAAAAGCTAATAAAAATAGTGCCATCTTTCAAATATTTTTCAAATAGCAACTATGGTGTCCTGGACAATTATCTTGCATCAATCAAATCGGACTGTATATTATCCCCCCTTATCAATTGATAGTTCTTTCAAAGCTGTCTACAAGACACAAACACACACGCACACAGAATCATCCCCTTCCCAGTCAGAAGGAAATAAGTTAATGACTTAACTGTTAAATTCATCCTTAAAGCACAACAGAACATCCTGGAAAACCCCTTATAACTGATGACTTTATGATCAACTGTACTGACTTTTCAGTCACAAAACTGGGTAAAGAAAGAGAGATTCACAGTGTCCTGACTCACTGGACTTAAGGCTAGGGATTCCATTAAGATCATTAAAATGTTGATTTTTACTTTGCAGTTTTGCATGTCATGAATAGTAATAGGGTCTGGTCCTCTCTCTCAGTAATGCAGACTGAAATGTCTGATACTGCGGAAGTCCTTACCGAGGTTGGTAAATCCTTTGAAGTTAGTGAGATACTACCTTCCTTAACAGAGGGAGACACTTAAATATACAGAAAGGATTATTAGGTCAGCTATTGGCTTACATCATACTATCAGCACAAGGTGGTTCAGTGCTTGTTTGCTTTGGAGGAGTTGTGTGGGCCACAGACCTACATTGCAATGGATGGAATACAGTAAGTAGATACAAGGTGTAATGATATGTCCAAAGGAAACAATCCCACATCTTCACAGCCAGGTGCATAGACTTCATCAGAACCTGCACAAGACAAAAGTGGTTAACCTAATGTGGTTTTATTTTGTTTTATTATATATTTCACACTTAGTGTTTGGCTTTATTTATTAAACATTTTTACCTGGCTGTGGAAATGTGGAATTGTTTCCTTTGGACATACCATTACACCTTGTATCTGTTTACTAGTTTTCCATTAAGGTATTCTTACCAGAATGATGTGTCCCCTGTCCCATTTGATTATAATGGATGGAATACAGCTATCTTCAAAATGTGTTAGGTCACTGACTAAACTCTTTTTCATCCCTAGAGCCTTTTAAGATAGGATCAAATTAATGGGCAATCCAAGCTAAAATCTGCAGATAATAAAACGGTAAAGATATGACTTATAATCATCTGCGCCTAAATAAAAAAATCATGCTGCCAAACGCTTACCTTCTTAACTTGCATTTGAGAACTGGAGCATTTGCTTTCACAGGGAAATGATTCAAAGACATGCCCTCTGTTCCACAAATACGTAGTTAAATCTCATTCCCCTCATCTGGCACCACTGAACAAAGAACTGGTGTATCCATTTTCATAAATTACTCCTCCAAAAGTAGGGTGATAAGAGGCAGTTTGTGGACATGAATTACTTCACACACAGGTGAAAATAAACATTATAAACTACAATTTTGATACTGTGTCACCCCCATGTAACCATAAGAATATGACCACTTCATAATAACCCTCCACATAACGGAAAATACTTTTTTCTACTCTGTGGTTGAAACTATCCTTCCATTGACCGGGAGAAGTATGCCTTAACCAATCACTGGCTGCAAAATCTACTAGACTTCATAAACTTTAACTATCTTAAACAAATTGTAAATCTGCCAACAAAAAGAAAATAGATGTTCTTCTGACAGACATCCCTGCCACCTATGCAAAGCTAAATGTTGCCCCATCCCTTTCACTCTGACTACAACGCATGGTATTTTTTTTCAAAAGGTTTCCACCCGTCAACTTGAACTCATTCAAAGCTATCTACAATACTTTAAATTAATTCATCCTTGAGAGACATAAATGTAGTAGACATATCCTGCAATAAACCTAAATAGTGGAGTTATAAACTCAGCAAATTATTAAACCAAAAGAAAATAGTGCACAAAGCCTTCAAACATTAACTGACGTAACACAACATGGCTAGGGTCAGTCCCCTCCAAGAAAAACTCATCAAAAAAATTAAAAGAACTAAAATTCATTTTTGACCCACCCATCCTCTTGTCACTGACTTCATCTGTTTTCTCCTCATCAAACCCCTCATTCACCTCTTTCTTCCCCTCATGTTAGGGCCTTGGTTGCCTCTGTGAATTATAAGATTGTCATCCCCCCATTTAAAGGCAGAAGCCAGGGGATTGGGCATCATATATGTTAGGGTCTGAAATTTTAGGTATGCAGAGAAATGGAAACAGCATCTAGGCAGAATGAAGGTGATACCACAGACATCACTGCCCATGACATCAATACACGCATCAAATGGTAGCTTGCCAGCAGTGCAGCAGTAATGTCCTGAGCTCTGTCAGGGTGTGTTTTATCTAGTCTTTCTCCCAGAAATGGGAGAGCTTATGCAATCCTTTCAATCCCATTCACCTTCCTGAGCCTCCAGCACCCAAGCTCCTAACTAAACTTGGATCAAATGGGAAAACTTCACTTTGTGTAAAACCCACCATCAAGATGAGTGACAACATTGAGGACTTCTTTAAACACATCTAGAAAATTGAAGGGAATAAAAAATATAGTGTGATAAAGCAAAATGGTGTTGGCAACAACAGAGCCAGTAGTAGAGCTAACAAACTAACGCATGCTTATGGAGCAAACCCACCTGAAATTACAACCAGAACACTCACCTATGCCCTCTCTTAGGTCAAAAGCACCAGTTACATGCCATGAAGCCTAATTTGTGCAGTCAAAATAGGCTAGTGTGGACAGAGGTTTTCTGTAAATCATATCCTAGCTTACATATAGCCCTTAAAATAATCTCTAAGGCTCAAAAACTTGCTGGATACAGTTGGGATGCAAGGCTACGCTTATAAAGGCTCAAGTGGCTGTTAGCCTAGTATACACCTATGAGCCTCTAACACCTGTTTGTACACATTTGTAATGTTGCATTAACAGTTGGTTACATCCATAATATCTGGAAGCAGGATAGTCCCAGTCTACAAGCGAGTCCCTTCCATAGATTGCAATAACTACCCACCAGTTACATACAGAACTGAGAGGCAACAACTAAAAGTTGGAAAAATAATAAAAGACCTTGAAGTTCTTGTAAGTGACCACATTTCATTCGATAACTATACACCTGCTACTGTTTGCAAAGAAAAGCAGGTGCACATCTAATCCTTCGTGGAGCTGACAGCTATGCTAAGAATATAAGAGTCCTTGTTTACACAGTTCTTATTATACCATTTATAGAATATTCTACTCTCTTCTGTATCCCACTCATGTGTTTCTAGTGCAACTGGTGAAGCAGATGTCAGCTACTCCCTTTTAGCTGTATCTTATCACCTTCTTAGAAGAGACCTGTCTGTGCCTGACAAGCAGAGCAATAAAGTGCTCCTTCCAGTTTAAAACCCTTTGTCTATAATATTTCCCTCCTGGTGACCTGAAAACAAAGATGAAGCTCACCCTCTGTAAAAATGAATATCAAGTGCACCATGAAATACGACACCTTTATATCTGAAAGATGCCTACTTCTCTTAATCTCTACCCATAAATTCCTACTGTCAAGATGGAGTTGGATAACTACCCATAAGTTCCAGTATGGGATCTGGAGCATCAAGATCCTTGATGGCCATTAGGCCTTGAGCTTGTTCACCAAACCTATGAAATTTATGAAAATGATATTTAGCAAACCATAAATTGAAGATCTCATTTAACTGAGGTATGTCAAATGTGAATTAGTTATGGAAACAGACAGTGACAACTAGAGGCACTGGCAACAAGCTACTGATTGATAGATGTATGGGTCAGCTGCTGCTGCTACAGTGACAACCAGATACTACAACAGATTAGGTTCCAGCTCTTTCTTTGCACTTTGCAATATCTTTATCAAACAACCACTCTGTTTTCTTAGCAGGCAGTATGACTTCTAGACCTGAAAAAAATTGCCTTTGTCTAAAGAGGACATTAGGAGATTAATATAGTGATTTTGTGATGACAGAAGCTGCTGATAGACTGAGCAGGTAGGAGAGGTATTAGAACTGCAGGAGTAAGTGGGTACATGGGTGCTACATGGCAATAACACAGCATCTATAGTGCTATCCAGGGGCTGATGACCTTTACTTCAGTACTAACATGAAGACCCATCAGAGACCCAGGCTTGTGTGACTAAAAACTGAGCATCAGGAAAATAGCTATTTTATCTTTTAGCCAGCTAAGTGGTTGTAGTTATGTTAGCCAAGCAGGAGTGATCAGAGTTTATTAATAGAACAATTTTCTGTACCCAACATGCTACTTATTTTGCAATCAAGATGACTGCTCATGTAGAATTTGTGGGTGTCCATAGAAAGCAAATAGTCTACACCCTGAGTGATATGTAAGAACATAAACCTTCACTCACCATTTGTCACAAGTACAGTGAAAGTGATACATATATACTTATCTCAAATGTTTTATATCTATCACTAAGACCTAGCAAAATGTGTGTTTGGATGAAATGCAGTGATTGCATACAAAACCTAATAGTTTTCTGAGATCTACACTTATAACCCCACCCCCTGCATAAAGATGGTCTCTTTCTGTGTTTCTGCCATCTGACAGGTCTACAATTGCCACTATGCAGTGACACAATCGTTACTCTATGGAATTCTAATATTAATATAACTTTTTGCATTTATATAATGGTCTTAAAGTGAAAATAAAACATCTACTGCAAAATAACATTAAACTGTAATATGATTTGATTTGACATAAACAAAACTTATGTAAAAGTTATGTACTTACCGTAACGATAGATCCATGTTGTTTCTTTCCATCTGGTTCAAACCATAGTTATCGGATCATCTCGGATTTGAGAATGGATGCATTCCATAGACTTCAGCTCATTGAGCTCCACCTCCTCTACCCATAATTCCCTGCTCCTCAGGACTACCTCAGATTGAGTTTGCCCCATGCTACCCCAAATTTGACAATGCTCAAATTCCATGGGAAAAAACATGAAGGACCCCAACACAGCAGGAAAAAAAAAAGGAAAATCTCTATGACTCTGTCATCCCACAGTCCAGATGCTTTCCAAAAAGGCAGAAGTTGGAGGGATGGAAGGTTGAATCAGATGGAAAGAGACAACACAGATCTATCATCATGGTAAGTAAAAGCTTTCATATCCAATGCTGTCTTTTCCATCTGGACTCAACCTGTGGGCAGAGTTCCCAGACACGAAAATCCTAGGGAGGTCTCATAGAAGGATATTGCTCAATGTGGTAGAACCAAAACATCTCTGGACCTTGAATAAATGTCCAGTTTGTAGTGGGACACAAAAGTGTGAGGACCCATGCAGGCTGTACTAATCTCATCTAATGCAACTCTGGAGAAAAAAAGCTGTAGAAGTAGCAATAGCTCTAGTAGAATTACCTTTTGATTTACCCTGCAAGGGCTTTCCTTTCAAACTGTACCCAAACAAAATACAATCAGATAGCCACATGGAGAGAGTAACCTTGGACACTGGCATGCCAAACTGGGCTTTTCAGAAGGAAACAAACAGTTGTTTAGACCTTCTGAAAGATATTGTTCTATCCAACAAAACATCAGTCATCTATGATCATCAAGTCAATGCAACAAGTATTTCCCCCTTTCAGAAAACTCAGGAAAAAACAAAGGTAAATGAATGGAGGGGTTAAAATTGTTCTTTGTAGCCACCTTAGGAAGAAAATAAGTATCTGCGTAGACAGAAACCCTGTCTTTATGAAAAAAACAAGTATAGAAGTACTGATGAAAGGGTTTGCAACTCTCACAACCACTTGGTGGAAGTAACCACCACCAAGAACAAGTTCTTCCAAGATAAAAACTTCAAGTCAGTTATAGCAGAAGGTTCAAAGAGAAGTAGAGCCAGCACCTGGATTGTAAAGGACAAGTCCCATAGATGAACAGGGTCCTGAACCAGAGGATCTAATAAAATGTACCCTTATTGAAGGCCTTTCAAATCTTGAGAGCCACTAAAGGCATATTATCTCTACCAATGTGGAAATTGGAAATGGCTGCCAATTGTGCCATAATAGCAGCATAATTAGAGCTGGAACAAATCCACCACGAAGAGATCCAAGCTCTTAGATGTAGCCCAACAAGCAAAATGTTTCGCCTTACGGGCATACACCCTACATGTGTGTTTCTGAGATGAAGACAAAATATGTACCACGCTGTCAGAAAGTTTGGAATTTTGAGCAATCAAGGGAATTGGAGGACTCATATGATCAGCTTGAGGGTTTGAAGGTTGGGTGGGTCCAGACCTGCTGGATGAGACATTAGATCTGGAATGCAGTCCAACACATAAGGAAGGTACTACAGAAGAGGCCAAAGGAAGGAGAACCACACCTGATGCAGCCAAAAGGGGGCAATGAGGATTCTAGATGCTCTGCAACTGGCTGCCTTCTGAAGAAACTTTATTGTCAGGGAGTCAGGGGATAGGCATAAAGGAGACCCAGGGACAAGCATATAGAAAGTGTCCCTGGGTGACTGCCCCTGGAGGGACTAAGGCATAATAGCTGCTGAACTTGCTGTTGAAAGGGGATGTGATTACAACACGGAGTGCCCCAGTGCCGAAAAATCCGACCAGCCACTCTTGGATTCAGTGACCACTTGTGCAGAAACAGAATGTGCCTGCTCAAATTGTTTACTAATATGTTGTATCTCCATGAGATGCTGCAAACAGAAACTGTTGAGATGAAATTGCCCATTGCCAAACTCTTATGACCTCTTGACAAAGACGATAAGAATGAGTTCCCCTCTGTTTGTTCAGGTACCATACCACAGACATGTTGTTAGTCTGAAATGAAATCACACCCTTGGGAAGAATGTCCTGAAAAGCCTGCATCACAAGAATGACCATCCTCATCTCCAAGACATTGAAGTAAAGACTGGCATCAGTATTGGACCAGGTCCCTTGGATGCTCCTCCCTTCAAAATGCCCCCCCCCCCCACAATAGAAGAGAACCCTCCATGGTGACCATACCCAGAGGGGGGAGAACAAATGTTCTCCCAGAGGACCAACAGAAACTCCAGCAACCACCTGATTTGATTCAAACAGACTCCTGTCAATGTTACTAAGAACCCCATTGGACATGTCAGATAAGACCATTCCACTGCCAATGTCCACTGCAGGACCCCCGTGTAGTTCCCCGCAAGGGGAACCAAACAAATGGCAGCTACCATGTGTCCCAAGAGCCTGAGAACAAGATAAGCTGGAGATTTTGGGCAAGAGAGCAATGAAGGAGTAAGACCCTGAAGGGTCAACACTCTCAGACTGGTAGCCTTACAATTTGAAAAACTGTGTCCAAGTGGCAACCTATAAACTCTATCGACTGGACAGGTAGAAGACTGGATTTTTGGTAGTTGACTGTGATTCCCAATAAACTGCAAAGCTGGAATAAGGTGACCCTGACTCTGATCAATGATACCCTCATGCAAGCGGTCAGGAGACAATCATCCAGGTAAGGAAAGACCTGAAACCCCCGCAGCCTAAGCCAAGCTGCCATAGCTGCCATACTCTTGATGAACACGTGAGGGCAGTAGTGAGACCAAAAGGCAGTGCTCAAAACTGATAATGATTGTTTTCCATCCAGAAGTGTAGAAACCTTCTGGATCACCTCACAATCTTTATATTATTGTAGTTATCTTTGAGATCAATCTAGTACATCTATTTGTCCTTCCTCATAGAAGCAGAATGGACTGCACCCTGACCATTCAGAACTTGGTCTACTTGATGAAGTGGTTTAACATGCTCAAATCCAAAACTAACCTAAGGTCCTTGTTCTTCTTTGGAACCAAAAAGAATCTTGAATAGACTTCAGATATGTACTAGTCCAGTAGGACCTCTTTGATGACTCGATTTCCTAACAACTTTTAGATTTCAATGGCTGCATCCTTTCTCTGATAGAGTGGTACATCTGGGAGGTGTTTGGGATTTAAATTTGGAGTATCTAAAAATGGAATTGTATAGCTTCGGGTTTAGAACAAAGAGACAGATAGTTGGTCAAACCTTCAGGGCCACTGAAAGGGCATCCCACAGAAACCTCCATGGAAGCCCTGATTCTGTGGGCCATCCATGCTCTGGGGATGGTGCCCATTGTGATTACCCCTTCTGCCATAGGAGGAACCTGCAGAAGGAGTTTCCTGAAATGACTGCTGCTCTTTCCTAAAAACAGATATTTTCCACCTCTCAATTCCTAGAGAAGATTAGTTGAGGAGTAGCAAAATGCACTCCCATAGCAGACAGCATCTTCCCATCCTGCTCACTTCTGGTCAATGTGTCTTTAATCTTGGTCCTAAAAAGAGACGAGCCATCAAAGGGGGCATTAATAAAGGATGGCTTGAAGGAATCCACAAAATTATACAGCCTCAATGCATAGCAATGCTGGTGTCAGTGGCTTGGGATGTGCCATCAGCCACATTAAACAGGAGATGCATTGACACATTAACAATAGTTTGCAAAGTGGACATCTGAGTCTTCTGAGACTCCTAAGTCTGCTGAGCCTTAATTACCCTTGACACTTCTGACACAATGTCATACTGAACTATGGTCACGAGAGCTAGACAGTTCAAAGCCCTCAGTGCAAACATGGCTGAGGTGTAAGAATGGTTCCCAAATCAGTCCAATGTCAGAATTCCCTATTTGGGGATGAACTGAAGAACTCTTTTCTAAGATATCTTTTTAGTGGCTGCTGCCACCATGACAGCATCCACAGGTGGACATTTACTCTGCCTTGGAGGGGAGGGAGAATCTTGTCTGGCTTCTTAGGGACTGGTTTCACTGTATCAGACTCCTTCCATGCCCTGTGGGACACCAGGTCAGTAAAAGCATCCTGAGGTGGAACAATCCAAGATGTGTATAGGCCAACCCCAAAAGCATCTAAAAAATGAATCTTCAGGAGACTGGGCTTCTGTGGTCCATCCCCCATGCTTGTGAAGCAGCAACAAAAGGTCACCAAAAGAGGTGCCCTTGCAGGGAGATTTTGGGGACTCTTCTCCTTCCTTGAGGTCAGTATCTTTGGTAAGAGACTCTTCTGGAAAGTCTCAGTGTTTCCTTTTCACCACCTCTTGCCCAAAACCTCCCACCCTGGAGAATCTGGGGAAAAAAGTCAGAGGGCAGGGGCCCTAAAAGAAGGGCAGACTGGGGACCACTCCGGGTGAGCTGTCCCAGAACAAGTTGAATCATGTACCCAGGTGCTGATGTCAAAGAGGGGGAACACCAGCTGTACCTGATCACTCCTGGTGGTGGGAACAGCCTTTCCACAATGTCAACAGCAAAACCTTGAAGCAGGCCTCCCATATCTAGTGGACCAAGGATCCCCCAGATCCAGAAGTTGCTTCAGCTCACTGTGACACCAAGACCAGAGCCAAACTAATCAGGGCACAGGCCCAAGTGGGAGGGATTACACTGAAACAGAAATTGTTGAACATGACCCGGATACCTCTGCCTTGATATCTTGGTTCTGGGGTCCACTTGGCCCCAACATAGCCACAGTTGAGGAAACCAAGGTAGGGGTCAACAATGAAAATGGACAAGCCATCAGATCCTACCCTAAGATAAGAAAGGCAACAGGCTCTGACGACCTTGGAGCTGATGTGTCCAAGGGAGGAAACCAGTGTGAGTGAGCTGGAGCTTAGGATCGAGGGCTTGAAGCTGAGATGATGAGTCTTAATTACATATATGCCTGTAAAAAGGACATCATCAACTTTTCCAACTCTGCTGGTGTTAAACTCCCAACCAACTAGGATGACAGAGCCAACAAACCCACAGTAGGATGCTTGGAATCTCTCCTGCTGGACTGAGGCTCTAATGACTGGATCCAAACTGGAGAAGTTCAGATCCAGGGCAGAGATGGGGATGATTCCAGTGATGACAACTGTGGGGTAGATGGAGAGAAAGGTGAAAAGGTCCTACCTGAAGGAGCACCCTTACACAAGAAGGGGCTTGGAACACTGATGGTGGGTGACAGAGCCTTCCCTGCAGTGGGCAACGAAGGCAATCAGCTCTGAGGAGTTGGAGCCAGCAATGGTGATGAAGCCTTTAGGGGGGCCAAGGATCTTGGGACCTTTGGATTTGGTAGAGCAGTACAAGAAGAGGGAGCTGAATGCTTTTCATCCCCCTTAGCAGCTTTAGTGTCCTTGGAGCTCTTTTGACCCCAATCAGACTTCTGCCCCTTGTTGGAGGAGGCCAAAGAGGAAACACCAGATGGAAAGATCTCTTTAAGAACCAGCATGGCCATGCTCTCATTAATGGCATGGGTATTGAAACCCTCACAGATAAAGAAAGAGGAATACAAATGGACAGCCACTAAATAAAAGACACACTGCTCATGTGCATACTGGAAGAGGAATTTGCATCCACACCCTACACATTTTTTGAAACCCTTGTCCATTTTGAATGTACGAAAATGGCAACATACCACAACAACAGGAAGAAAACCAGGGCTATATCACTAACCAAACACATGACAAAACCTAAACCACTAACTTACAGATGCACACTAGGTGGGAAAAGCCCAGTAATAATGGAATCCTAGCACAAAAACCTAAACTAACATATTTAAACTACAAAGTATCACTATACTACAACACTATACCAAGTATCTAACAAAGGACACACAAAAAACAGGGTAGATGACCTAGGAAAGAACTAAGCTAAATGCTAGCAAAAGATACACCTTAGTGGGAGCAGTCAACCATGCTACTATCCAGAAATGGCTGCAAACAAGATCTGAGGTAGTTCAAAGGAGCAGGGGATTATGGGTAGAGGATGCAGTGCACGACTGCCAACAGTCTATGGATTGTGGATGATCTTGGATCTGAGTTGGCACTAATAACCACAGATTAAATCCAGAGGGAAAAGTCTGCATTGGATCTTATATATAGTTTTAGTTACTATAAGTATTGTCCTTGTAATCCCTATAAAAGACAGCCATAATTTAATTAACTCAACATTCTCAACAGAAAAAAGGGGGGAAAAAAGAAAAAAAAATGTCTTACAGTTTTGAAAATAAATACAAAAACATTGCAACAGAATAGATGTTAACTGCTAAATGCTCACAAAGACAGACTGAAAGCCAAAACCCTCTCAGGAAAAAAAGGCAAGTTTCCCTAGCATAACACCTTTCTTTATGGTTCCCTTTGTACGTTTAGTAATGCACTGCACCTTAAATACGCCAGGATGTTAAACTAATGTAAAAGCGTATGAATCATCTTTTCTGAGACAACTAGTAGTTTGGATCTTTGTATTCTGTTCACTAACAGTTCTATTTAATAGTTTAGGAAATAAACTAACTATCAATATTTCTTGTTGGGGAATTATCTGTTAGGTCATTTGTTCTTGTGTTTCCCTCTTTATTCCAAGCCATGTGCCTACTACAGTGCACTTATGGAGATACTATGTGGGGGGAGAAGAGAACCTTCCTGTTGTAACTACTAAGCCCTGCATGTGCCCACAAGTCAGGGTCTTCCCACCTCCAGAAAGGAATTCTCCTCTGCCTGTTATGGTAACCACAAACCTGATCACATATTTTTGAGTGCATCTTATTTTAATCATGCATCTGTCAGTCTTGGACAATTAGTAGATGAGATCTACAATGTAAACACAAGGATGGCTAACACTTTCTAGGTTTAGGAAGATGTATTGATAGTATGAAGTTCAGAATAGTAGAAGAAAACACTAAGTCACTGTCTGCACAAGTACAGTTAAAAATACGGATAAAACAGCAAAAAATGGCAGCAAATAATACGTTGCAAATTATACATTTAAATACACAAACATCAACATGACAACATTTTCCTTTCATTTATAAAATGGATGAAAAAGGGTGCCGTCATTTATATGTATCTTGCAGAAAAGGGAAAAACAGACTCCTAAAATACTTTCCCAGATAGCTAAATGGCAAATGTGTTAGGGCATGCCATCATTCTGACATATACAGTGCCCATCATGACATCAAGCATTCTAGACCTAAAAGGTTTTAGCAATTTCTGTCTTTACTAGATATTGAGGATACTGCTACATCTGTATTGGGGGTCTATATTTTAAACACGAAAGCTCAAAGTAGCGAATACATGTACATCGACAAATAAAGGTTGATGTACAAAAAGAGCAAAATATATAATTGGCGAAAATGAAAATGCCGAATGTATTTGCTTGGCCAGCAGGGCGATCGTGGGGATGAGGAAATATATCCTTTTCCCCACTGTAGTGCAGTCTAGGAGTTGGTATATTTAACTAGGGGGGTGTGGGGTGCAGGGGGGCTTGCCCCCTGCAAAAGTGTGTTCATTTAATTTTATTTACTTGGTTTAAGCTTACCTGCATGGCGCTGTTGGTTGATGAAATACTTTCAGCATTTTCATCCCGATTATGTATATTGCTCTTTTTGTACATAGACCTTTATGGGTTGGGAGGGTGGCCTAATGGTTTAAATGTTTGCCTTACAAACACATGGTGCAGGGTTTGAATCTCACAAGGGATAATTGGCTAGGCTTACAATGGCTTGCAAGGGCAGTTAGCCTAGTACTAACCTATGAACCTATGTGTTGATGTATATATATTCACTGTTTACAGCTTTCGTGTTTATAATATAGACCCCTGTATTGTATTCAGAATGTCCATGTACAAATGAGACAGTTGGCAGAATGCTGCATGAAAACTCTGAATTAATCTTTCTCCTCTTTGGTTGTGTCCCAGCTTCATCAGGCTGTAGAGCTTTTATTTATGTACAACAGTGCCATATAACTCACAATAAGGAGTAGTCTCCTCTCTGACCACTTGCATGTTGTATCTGTTGAATTCCACCTAGTAAATTCATAAAGCTGAATCATCTCTGTAGACACTGAGGAGGGAGACGAGATCATCCAGGTGCCCTGTTCCAGAAGCTTTATGCAGACAGAAACTGGAGTAAGAAGCTTTCAAGGTATCAACAATAATGACCTCTGGCTAGGAGGACAAAGTGTTCGTGTTTAGGTCTTCATTCATTCAGCTCCCTTATGTCTTCCTTCTGAGTCCTTTAACTCCATTACTTCTGAACTAGCTTCTTTAATCCATTCGCCATTACACTGGTTATTCTCTAAGCTCCCATTTTATATTTCTGTGTTTTCTTGCACTTATAATCTAACTTGCCTGTCTATTGCAGTAGAATTCTATTGGTGTATCTGTCTGTGTATTTGTGCTTGTGTGTGGGCATGCATTTGCATCTGCGTTTTTGTGTTGGTATGTGTACATGTATGTGTACATATGTGCATCTGTGTTTGTAGTCATGTGTCTGCATGCATGTGTGCGTGCGTGTGTGCGTGTGTGTGTGTGTGTGTGTGTGTGTGTGTGTGTGTGTGTGTGTGTGTGTGTGTGTGTGTGTGTGTGTGTGTGTGTACGTGTTAGTGCTCATGTGTGTGCATGCATTTGCATCTGCGTGTTTGTGCTGGTATGTGTACATGTATGTGTACATATGTGCATCTGTGTTTGTATTCGTGTTTGCATGCATGTGTGTGTGTGTGTGTGTGTGTGTGTGTGTGTGTGTGTGTGTGTGTGTGTGTGTGTGTGTGTGTGTGTGTGTGTGTGTGTGTGTGTGTGTGTGTGTGTGTGTGTGTGTGTGTGTGTGCACACCTGTGTGCATTTTCTTTACCCTTGGTCTTTATTCCATACTCTGCTCACATATTCTAGAGCTGTATTGTCTTGTGATGTGTGCTGGATTTCTTCTTCTCCAGCCAGCTGTCTGCTCTTGCACAATCTGAATAGAATTTTGCTGTGGAAACAGTCTGGGTGACTGACTGTCTCCCTAATGAACTTGCTCAGCAGCAGGTCTCTGTAGTGTGTCATGTTGTGCACCCCCTCCACATACCTTTATAATCTGCCTGCACGGTTCTTCTTCCTGTCCCTCTTATCACTCTAGTATTTTCCCTTGCACTTCCTTCTTCTCCTGGGCCTACTTTTATTCAATGGTGTTCAAGCCTGTACCACCACCCAAATGACAATTACTCAACTTAAGTTGAGGCCGGACTAGCACTTGATATGGGTACCCTATTATCTTCCTGTCACTGGATTCAGTCCTGTAGACATACACCATACAATGTGGTTTGATTTTATTATTGCCCCTTTCTTCTGAACATAATGACTTTAGGTTTACCGTAGTAGTAACCCCACAGCCATTTTCTTATTCTGAATTTTTAGCATGAATCATCCAATTGCATATTTTGCCCCTGGCTTGCCATTTTGAAGGTCCATCATGTTACATTTTGGAGTTTTTCTAACTCTGTTTGTTAAAGATTTTAATAGATAAACCTTTAAACAATATATATCCACAGAGCACAATGTTTTTCATAAGAATAACATTACCTCATTTCCTGTCCCATGTAAAATAAACTATGTACCTTCATTCATTCATTTAATCATCCACATTCTGTACCCCATCTTAGGCTACTACAGTAAATTGTTCATTTACATGTAAGTGTACCTGGATCAACACACTCTAATCTTAAAAAATCAAGAGCTCTGTCCATTACAGTGTGAAAGTTATTGCAATCATAATCCTGCTTTCCAACTTACTTACAAGCAAAGTTTGTGCCCTGAAATCAATACTTGCCATTTAAAGTAGCTTCCTACACCATCTCAGGAAAAAAGGCATGTTTCTCCAACATAACACCTTTCTCTATGATTCCCTTGGTATCTTTAGTTATGCACTGTACCATAACTGTTATGCACTGTACCTTAAACGTTATGTGCTGTACCTTAAACGTTAACCTGATCAGCAGCTCTTCAATGTGACTGAGTCAAGGAGACCTTAAGATGTTCCAGTGACTATTAATGCAGTGTTCTGTCACTTTAGTAATTTAAAGCGATTACCTTCCACAGTGAAACATTGTTCCATCTCCTCTGGGGGTGGTGAGCCCCATATACCCCAGCTTAAAGCTAAGGGATTGTTTTCTCTATTAATTCATTCACCAGTCCAATCTCCCTTACCCAGATACCTGGGCCATACAGACAACTCTAAATCATGTGCTCAAAATGCCTTTTTCTACTTCACACCTCCAACATAAGTTATTTGCTGATGTGCCCTTCACTTTCAACATCACAAAGAACCATTGCTATTTATGTATATACTCAAAATAAGAAAAGAAACATGGATCCATTCAGGTTTTGTTGCAAGATTTCTACCACTATTCTTTACTTTTCCAACAATATTATGGTTCTGTCTAGCCATGCTATCCATCTCTGAAACTCCCTGCTCCATCCTAGAATACCTATGCATATTCCCAACTCTAGTTCACCAGGTATTCACAAACAAGACAGGAGAATTAGTATTCACCCACTGAAGGGCTGTGCCACTCCATCGTGCATCTTTCTATACCTTTTTTATGCCACTTGCACAATGACATGATGAGGGCCACCTAAATGTCGCCATAAATATAATTTCAATGTTCTTACAAAAGTCTGAGCTCTTTGAAGCTGTCAACTTCCATCTGAATATGCCTCTGCACCCTAACCATTCTGGATCATGGAAGTGTTGCATATTTTGATCACTGGGGGAGCCATAAAACAATCCTTATTAGTAATTATAGCACATAGACCTGCCACATGAAATTACCTGTTAACATTCGCCAAATTGTTTTCAAGACTGGGAAAGATCTTAAACACAGACGTCACAATTTCTAGACCTAGATTAGTAACAGCAATGTACACTTCTGTACAGCAAGCTAAAGTGGGGGCCTTGGGCCACAGAAATACCCTTAGCACTGAAGTTACCAAATATCACATTTGATATATGCTCTTATTATGGACTCCTAGACCTAGTGCCCCTGTCGAGATGTATATAGACTAGCTACTAATCACTGATGACCTATTCACACAGACATAAACATGAATAGATCCTCTATTTTTGCCAGCCACATGGAGGCGCCTTATATCAGAAATGTCCCATGGGACATAAAGCATATCATTTAAACTTCATTTCTGGCACGGAAACACTACCAGTGAGAGGACAGGAAATTGCCTTTCTTCATATACATATTCTCTATAGTCTCCTTAAGAGCTCCTCCTAGTTGACCTCATTAGAGAGGGTTCAGTGTCAAAGATATATAGTCTGGTCACTTCACCTCCCTCCTTCCTGATTTGAAAAAGCATCTGTTTCCCTAGCTCTAGAAAGGGTCCCACTCTAAAGGATAGAATTTCAGGCTTGGCCCAGTTAGTACAGAACACTAGAATCATCACAAATCTATGCCAGAGACCATCAAGTTCCTTTCCTTCAGTAAATAAATCTGAGGTTAATTCCCTGCAGCCTTCCACTGTAGTAACAAAAGAAAGTCTTGCTGTTTATTTTCACTCATGCAACTCACTAATACATTACTGAACATTTTAGAAAACAAATGACCAACACAGTGTCAGGCACCAAACAGATATCCCAGCTGTAACATTTTAATGCCTTAGATGGCAAAATCAAATTATACTTAGTATGGTCTTACAAAACTTTTACCAAAGATTTGTAATTACATTATTATTACTATTTATAGAATAAAGGCTCATTATTATTCAAAAATGAGCATGCTGATTGAACAGCCCCACCAGTCTGCCCATTTTAAATTAAGAATATACCACTAGAAAAACGTCCGGCAACCCGTGAGAGTCTCGGGTCTTATTGGGATGCAGACTATGCTTTATCTGACAAACCTCATTGATTGTAAATCCTGCATTTCTTCTGGTAACTGCAGCAGACTCATACCATTTAGCAGTATTCCAATGGAGGATGCACCTCTCTGAGAGGTGAAATCCCCATGAAGGTTCATGGCCAATTACAGCCCAACAAGACACTGTGCAAAGGTTTTACTGATTGAATCAATCTATCTGTCTCTCTATCTATCTATCTATCTATCTATCTATCTATCTATCTATCTATTACTTATCATTATTTAATCATCATAGGGTTTTACTACCTTCCTAATTAGTGTTCATTTTAACTATGCATATTTTTACAGCTAATGTATATGATGTTTACTATAATTTATCTTTCTGCAATCTTTTCTTAGAGTATTCCACATTCATTGTCTAAAATTGGTCCTTGTGGATCAGTTTATTACCCTGCTCAAGAAATGATAAACAAACAAAGAAGCCAGTAAACAAATAAACAGTAAATTGGGTTTATATCACTTTGTCGAATTGCTATTCAGCAAATAGCCAGTCATTGAACTTCTGTTTGTCAAAGCCGCTAATCATCAAACATCTTTTTAAGTGAAATTTTAACTAGGCAAAGCAACGGTAGGTCAACCAAGCAACCGTAAAAAAACATAAAATGTAAAACTTTTCAAGGTGGGGGACTATGCCCCCAGACTCACCAATGTGGGGGGCTGTGCACCCCACACCCCTCCCCCAACTAAATATACTAACTCCAAGGTCACACAACAGTGGGGAAAAGGACAAATTCCAGATGGTGGTCAACCGCTTGATTGCCTTAGGAAAAATTTGCTGATTGATGAATATCGGCTTTGATAAAAAAGAGGTTTGATGAATGGCTATTTGCTGAATAACAATTCAACAAAGTGATATAGACCCCAATAAATCAGGTGGCACAACAAGCAAGGTTCACAACTCATTTAGTTGTATAATTGTATTTCTCATTAAACTGTGGTAATATTTTAATCACTTCTGTGATCCATCATCCCCCCCATTATCGTTAATGTATGGACACTGTGCACATCTCATTTCTTTGTATGACCCCAAAACACAGAATTTTTAGCCTTCATCATACTGAAATTCTCATATTTATTTTTAAAATTGCTTCTTCTTTTGTATATAAATATCTATATTCAGTATTTCTGTCTGAAATACACACTAATAAGATGGACTCACCTTTAAATCTCATTGTTTCAGCAGCTAGTTCAAAGACCAAATCACTGGCAAAATACATTGATGGGAAGCTCGAAAACATTTATAACAGTATAAGTTATTTTCTAAAAAACTCTTGGATTTTTTACAGGCCATTAGTGAGATGGATTTTATATCTGCAGTCATGTTAGGACAACTGACATTAAGGAGTTATTTTCTGTTTTTTAAACACCTTTATTGAATTATCACTTGTGGTATAGGCAAACTTGCATAATTTTGTAAAAGAAAACAAACCATATTAACATGTTCAAAGTTACCAACATTATATATCACATATATTCTTCTGTACAATATAGTTAATCCATCATTACAAAAATTGATCAATTCCTGCTTTCCATTAAACTTCATTCTACTTCCAAAACATTTTTCTGCATGTATTGTTCCCACAATTTGCACTTTTTTCCATGTAATTTACTGCCACACTTTTCTAAAGATCCTACTTCCAGTTTTTTTATCCCTTTTGCAATATTTACCACTTCAAATTCGATTGGATTAGACTTAGATTTCTATTTTCTAGTAATTACTTTTTTGGCAGCCACTAGAACTACACTTAACAAAGCATTACTATGTCTAGACAATTCAGATCCCATATCCCACCTCAAAAAAATAATTTCCTCAGTTATACTCATTGGCTCACCCAGTATTTCTGGCAGAGTATGAGGTTTTTAACGTCTGCCAATTCATTACACTACCAAAACATATGTTCCCAGTTACCTCTTTATTCCCCATCAGACCTCCAACATTTGTCAAGTTTGCTTGGGGTATAAAAATACCTATGTAAACACTTCCAAGCAAACATTCTAAACCTTCTAAACTTTGTGCCATACTTGGTAGCCATACATATGTCCTCCCATTCTTTTTTTGAAAATTGCCTATCCAATCTCTCTTGCCAATCTTATCTATCTAAGCTCCTTTGATTTATTCCTATAGTTATCATGCAATATTTTATATGCCCTAAAAGTTATCCATTTTTAACAGCAATTTCTGTTCTAGATTCATCTAAAAACTCTACCATTGCAGGTCTTTCACTTGGGATTCCCTCTCTAATTATTGTTCCTAATACCTTGGTTTCTTTGCCAGTTTCCTCTAACGATTGCAGCCCCTCTTGTTTATTCTCTGTATCCCTAATTGAAGTCACCCCTATCAACGGCATCTCCTTTCTTCATTCCTATGTTGGCTTAGTTCTTAGAATACTTTTTGCTACTTTATGAATATAATATTCTGTATGGATGTTGTTATTCTCCTTAAGGATCTGCATCCAAAATCCCACTCGATCCTTATTTTTTGAATTTCCCTCCTCTTCATCATCACCTCTTTCCACTTTGAATTGCAGCTTTCTGCTTATGTTATGTATAAGAGCCTTAACTGTGCAGCTCTAAAACATCCCATCAAATTAGGTAATACTAAAAAGGAAATTGCTTTGTTATGTTAGATACAGATTACAGGGAATGATAACATTTTTATATCAGAAAACCTTCAGTCTACAGAAAAAGGTGCCATGTTTCCAAAACAGATGGTAGAAAAAGAGGCAAGGGCAGGTGAAATGGAAGAAATCAAAATTGAACGTTGAAAGATTGAAGAAAAAAGAAAAGAAAAACAGATGTTGACTACATGGCTCAAGCTGTGGATGTACAGAGCCAGCTGGATAAGAATTGTATGCCTGGAAATTTAATACACAATAAAACAGTGGGATTAATTAGACTAATGGTGATGAAGATCATTCCTTTGTAACAACTGATAGGGCAGATAGTACTGTATTAGAAGTTGAAGATTCTTCAGAAATTATCAGAAAATATATTCTTGTGAAGTGGAAATTCAATTATTAGAAGCATTGATACTTACATTTGCAGAGAAGATAATGAACATCAAATAGTGTTATGCTTGCCAAAAACAGAAGATGTGAAACAAACCTTGAAATGCTTTAATGTAAGGAAGTACGAATCTGTTTTTAGTCATGTCGGTACAAATGATTCTTCTGCAAGGACTCTCTGACTGTTAGTAGGAACTGATAGCCCTCTTAGATAGTATAGCTTGTACTGGTGTTAGGACATGTTTTTCACAAATCACATATAGAAAGGATAGTCAGGTCACCGTGAATGAAAATATTTTTGGGGATAAATACCTACATGGAAAAAAATGTCACGTTTTAAAAAATGGAAATGTTTAGAGCATCCAAGCCTAGGTTTGGGCACACTTGTGTTCAGACAGGATGGAGTGCATTTTACAAGATCAGGGAAGAGAATTTTTGCAGCAGATATTTTGCAATATTTGACAAACACTAGGCAGGATTTTTGCCAGGTAGAAAATTTAACAGTTTACAGATATCAACGTTTGATGCATCTCTGATGGTTTTAAGGCTAGGAGAATTAATAATAAAGATTTTTTTATTGGAAAATTTTCTACGTGTCCACAAGATTGATGTTGTTATTGTTTGTGAAACATGGTTGAAGAAAAATGACTGGAAGCCAGTGCTGTCAGGGTATAAATATTTTTACTGTAACAGTTATTCTAAAAAAAATCAGGTGGAGGTTTTATGGCAGAGATTAAAGATAATTATGAGACCTGTGATTATTACATGTTCAATGATAACACCAATACTATAGACTGTGTAACTGTGACAATAAAGACAACTCTGGAACATATAACAACTGATGGAGTGTATAGACTACCAAAGTCAGGTGCTGATGACCTAGAAAAATTCATACATTTCTTGCATGAAACAAAGGCAAGGAGAATAATATTAGCTGATGACTTAAATTTACCAGAAACAGACTGGGATAATATTACTTCAACAACATTAGTAAAGAAATTATTCACAATGTATATTCAGGAACAACAATTGCTTCAGATTGTAAAAAAATAAATAAAGCTACCAGGGAATGGAACATGCTATACATTGTGTTCCCAAAGAAATTACCATTACTTCAAGTCAAGCTTTACCACCGTTGATGTGCAGTGATCATGGGGTTATAAAGGTTAATTTATTGTTAGATAATTCTGGAAACTGACATCTTAACCAATGCACAGAATATTAATTGTAGATTATATGGAAGCAAAACAGTCACTATGTTAAACTAACTGGAGTGATGTGTTCAGTGGGAAAACTGCAGCTGGAATGTGGAAAGTTTTGAAAGAGAAATTGCTTGAGTACAAAAAATCAAAAAAATGTTTAACATCAGGCTCCAGGCATACAATGTCAGGAGGATATATTTCCATAAGAACAAGATACCTGATTAAGGTGAGAGACAAAAAATATAAGAAATAGAAGAGAGGTTGTACTACAACTTTGAAAACTGAAATAAACAAGCTGGGCAAATAAATTAAGCATAGCATGAGACAGATCAAGAAAAATTTGAAGATTTATATAAAGATATTGAGCATATTTGCATAATAGGAAACCTTTTTATAGCTAAATAAGATGTGGAAAGAGTAAAGACATACAAATATATACCCCATATGAAAATTTTCACAACCAATCACAACTTAACATCTATTGCTCTTCTCCCCCACTCACAAGATCCCCTCACCACCTCTCACAATAACATTTAACAATGGCACCATAATTTCCACAGAACCTAGTACTAAACTACTGGGAGTAATCATTGACAACAACCTTAAGTTTGATGCTCACATAGACAAAACTATTCAAACAGTTAACAAAAAACTAGGCTCTATATACAGGATTAAGCAATTCCTAACCCCATCTGCTAGAAATATTATTGCCCGTACACATATGCTATCAACCCTTCTTTATGCCTCACCCATCTTTGCTAACCTAAGCAAATCAAACTTCAATAAATTGACTAGCTGCTACAATAATATTGCCAGATTTGCCATAGGGTCAGCTTATAGAACCCATCACTGTGTTAACCTTCAATCATTAGACTGGCTAGAATTACCCAACCAACTGCAATATAACCAACTAATAGTTGTTCATAAAATTCTCTACCAACCAGACAGTGCATCCATACTGAAAAATATTCTCACCCCCTATAGTAACCTAAAGGCCCTTCGCTCTTCCAACAGAATGCTACACACTGTTAAAACCAACAATTCAGCTGGTGCATCCCTATTCTCCTGCTGAACTCAACAATGACCCCTCCTTATCCCAATTCAAAAAATCTGTTACAAAATACCTAAAAATGCATTGGCTTTGTCCCTGTACAAACCCTGACTAACCCCCACACAAACAGAATCTATAAATGAGAACCTCATTGCAAGAATAAATCTCTGTTCCACTAACTGCTTAGAATTTTGTATAGCTCTCTCCTACTGAAAGATTTTAAAGTTAAGATGATACCATGTATGTTAACCACCTTATGTTAGAATTTCCCTGTTTTTAAGATAAAAAAACACTGTTTCTTTCTCAGATACTAACTTCCAACCCATCCTGTGTGTATGTGAGTAAAACATGTACTGTCTGTATATATTGTTAAACAAATTTAAGTTTTGTGATAATTCACTGTAATAATTTCACTGTAATTACACTAGTTATGTACACTTGGAGCTTTTCTCCCTGGGCCTCTGCTGAAAATGGACCTGTATCCAGTTGGACTTTCACAGTTAACAAATGTAAAATAAATAAATAAATTAATTAAACTCCAGGACCCACACTCCAAATGCGTATAGTGCTTGGGAGCCACATATCTGGATGTGGGCTGTCAGTCTTCATAGGTTCATAGGTTCATAGGTTGATACTAGGCTATCTGCCCTAGGGCATTTACAAGCCTAGCCAGAGTGTGTTTGGCTTTCGCCACTCTTTTAAATGAGTTTTACTATACCCTTTTAAGGTTAGTTTACTGTGCCTCTGTCTAGCAGTGATGCAGAAGTGATCCCTGGGGTAAACCTACGATCTCCCATCCACTCGTCAAGATTTCTCTTGAAGAGGAGCAGTGAGGGGCTCTGTCTGACATGGACTGGGATTCTATTCCAGAGTGATGGGAGCCTTTGGGTTATAAATCTGCCCCTCCAGCATGTTCTATTAATTTCTGTGCTGAGGTGTAAGTCCCTCGAGCGTGTAGCTCTAAGGGATTTGGATTTTCTGAGGTGGAGCATGTCCATTAAATCTGGGTTTGACATGGCTTTATACGTCAGGCACAGGTCGCCTCTGAGTAGGCAGTATGCAACTGAGTATAGCTGGAGTTTCTTTAACCAGGCAGCATAGGTCATCTGTTTGAGTCCCTTGATCCTCTTGGTGAGGTACTTTTGGGGTCTTTCCAGTTGCTGCAGGTGTCGGGTAAGGTACATCCCAAATGGGGCATTGTATTCTATTATGGCCCTGATGAGTGATGAGTAGAGGGGCACAATGACCTCTCTTGATTTAGATGTGAACCCTTTCGTGATAAGGTGGGCTATATAGAAGGTCTTTCTAACCACTTTGGCGACGTGATTGTCAAAGGAAAGATTGCTATCTACTTGGGTCCGCAAATCCCTAATTACTTCTTCCGTGCTTAATGGATTACCACCTATGTGGTAATTTGTGGTCACTTTGTTTTTCCCAAAGGGGATGACTATGCACTTTTTGGCATTTAGCTTCAGGCCATGGTTCTGGCACCAGTTATCCGTCTCTGTGAGACCCTTTTGGAGGATGTCTATGTCAGTTGGCGAGTCGATTATGGCACCCAGTTTGCAGTCGTCTGTGAACTTGGTCAGCCATAGTCCTCCCATGTTAGCCTGTACCTCAGAGAAATATATATCGAACAAGAGAGGTCCCAGGACTGAGCCTTGTGGGACACCACTAGTAACTGGTTTAGAGTCTGACATGGCTCCTGCAATTCTGACCATGAGGGTTCTATCCTTGAGCCAGTTTGCAACCCATCTTATGACATAGGGGTTGATATTTAAGCTGGAGAGTTTATTTATGATGCCCGAGTGGGGTATTGTGTCAAAGGCTTTTGCGAGGTCCAGGTAGGCTGTGTCAACTACCTTCCCTTCATCTATGGCCTTGGTGACTGTTTCAAAGATGTCAACCAGGTTCAGGAGGCAGGATCTGCCCTTAACAAAGCCAAATTGGGTAGGATCCAGCATCTGCAGGTCCCCAATATCTTTGTTTATGAGCTCCATGATGATCCACTCCATAGCTTTGCAGACCAGGCTAGTCAAACTTATGGGGCGATAGTTTCCAGGGTCCGTTGAGGCACCGCCTTCGTGGAGTGGGACCACTGTTGCTGTATGCCATTCCTTGGGTACATATCCTGTACTAAGGCTGAGGTTGAACAGTAACTTTATATGAGGTTTTAGTTCTTCTTGGAGCTCGTGTAGGACGCAGCCCGGGACACCGTCCGGTCCCATTGATGCTGTGTTTTTTTGCCTTGGAGAGGGCAGCTCTCACCTGAGCATCTGAGATGTCAGGGAGGCAACTCTCTGCTGGGATAGATATTTGCTCTTTTGGGGGGGAAGGGGGGGAGAAGTTTGCACTGAACCTGTCTGCCAGGATGTTGGCTATGTCTGTGGGTTCAGTGTATTTTCTGTCATTTTGGATTAACTCTGAACATATCTGGGAGTTGCCACCCAGGTTTCTAACATAACTAAAGAAGGCCTTGTGATGATCTTTGGTGTCCTGTGCAATTTTTCTCTCGAAGCTGGCCTTGGATGATTTTATGAGGGACCATAGTTTTTTGCTAGTACTGATCAGAGATGCCTTCCCTTTTAGGGATTTAGCTCTATCATGTAGTAGCTTCCTCCTTTTGTTGTAAAGCTTATTTATGGCTGGGGTCCACCAGATTGGACGCCTGCCTTTGGAGGATTGGGTCTTGGTTTTATTTGAGATTGCATGATCCATGCATTCCTGAAGGTGTCCATAGAATGCGTTTATAAAGGTTTCTGCAGTTTGGGCCGTAGTTTCTGCTGGCTCGGGGGCTTTGAAGGATGTCACCTCGGTTTTGAGAAGTGTGAAGTTAGCTTTTGAGAAATTTTTCACTGTGGTTTTCTGGGCTGGGGGTGGGGTCGGGATGTGGATGTCCAGTGAGATTAATTTATGGTCCGATCTTACCAATGAGGGGTATACTTCTGGTGTGGAGCATAGAGTCCCCATGTTGGTGATGATTAGGTCCAGTATGTTTTCCCCTCTTGTGGGAGTGGTGACTAGTTGTTCCATAGCATTTGAGTTTATAAATTCAAGGAACCTTTGGGCTAGGGCATTGGGGCTTGAGTAATGCTCCCAGTCTATGTTTGGGTAGTTGAAATCACCCAGTATAATGGTGTTTGGAGAAACCTTCATCTTTTCCCATGTTTTCAGGAAGGCCGAGTGAGGTTCCTGAGTTTGGGAGAGTGATCTGTAGCAGGCTATAAACTGAAAGGCAGTTTTGCCCACTGTTAGTTGCACATGGATGGTCTCTGCTGCTTCATGCAGTGCCACTAACCTGGAGGTGTGAGTATCTTTGATGAATATGGATACTCCCCCTCTTTTTGTGGTTCGGTCCGAGTTTTGGGGCCGAAAAGCATGGTATGAGGTGTAGCCTGGTAGTGCTGGTGTGCTCTCGGGAGCCTTGAACCAGGTTTCTGTTATTGCACAGATGTCGATATTCTCCATACTGAGGAGAGCTTCGAGTGCATGCATCTTGAGGTTTAGACTTCTGGCGTTGAGTAGCGTTACCCTTAGTTTCTTTTTCCCTGTGTTATCTATGGAGGTGGGTTTGTCCTTTGAGCCTTCCCTAAAAAAGGCACTATGGGGGTGGCAAGAGCCTTTGCCAGTATCTGAAAGCCCAGGGGTGACAGGTGCAATCCATCCCTAGCGAAGCAACGTGGCTTGTCGAGCATGTCATCCGAGGCTGACAGACACTGAATCCCCTTTGAATGACACCAATACTTTAGTCAATTGTTAAAATCGATCATTTTGTCTTTATACTGTGGCATCATTCTTGGTGAGGGCAAGATGCTACTCAAGGTCAGGGTCATACCGGCCTGGGCTACATGATCAAAGAGCTCCTCTGTGTCTCTTTTCATGAAGTCCAGGGAGGTATGTCTCAGGTCATTCACACCAGCATGGACAATGACTGAGTCATATTTGTACTTGCTTTGGAGTGATCTGAGTGCTTGCGTTACGTGGCGGATCCTGGTGCCTGACAGGCAGCTTACCGTGACCCTCTCCTTGTTCAGTCTGGTGAGTGGGACGTCAGTGTGTCTGACAATAGATCACCTATTACAAGTGTATCAGGTGTGTTGTTTAGCCTTAAGGGCTGGCCTTGTTTGGCACACTGACTTTGTTAATTATGTGTTACACGTGTTTGATTTTGGGGTAGCAGGTGCTTGTATGTCTGCATTGGAGGTCTCTGCTGTTTAGGCAGATTCTTTTTTAGAGCCTCCAAATATGTTTTGGTGTGTTTATGTGTTTGGTTAGACGTTGTGGTAGGTCTATGTGACACTGGATTTGTGGTGTGTGTGGTTACCATCTCCTCCTGACTGACTGGGCCAGTACTGAGTTGAGAGCACTCAGCCTCCAGTTTGGCTATATGGTTGCATCCCTCACATATATTTGAGCTTGTTGGGAGGAGGAGAGGGTTGTCTGTGTACATGAGGCAGTTGCAACATTGCCTCAGGATTCCCAGATTCACCAGCTGGACTGGAGAGGAAACCAGCATCTGTCCTTTGGTCATGCCAGAAAAGTATAGGTAACTCCTTTATAACTGATCAAAAAGGACCAATAGGGGCCGTGCACTCAAGGGAGTATCTAGGGATGTAGTGCTTTTGGTTTATTAGTGCTAACTTATATAAAATTGCTTGTATGAGCAAGTGCAAGTGCAGGGCTTCAGATAGAAAATAGGGTCCTTATTTTAAGAATTAGAGCAGTTCTAAGGGAAAAAGTGAAGAGTAAACTTTGTGGAGCCGAAAAATGTTTAAGCCTGATTTAGCAGCGCTGCCCGATGCTGCAATATGCGCAAAATCACGCAAAGCCGCTCCAAAGCGGGTTTTATACAGGGGGACTTGAAAGATCTAGAAATTAGCCCAAAACGGCCAATAAACTACAAGATTCTTGTGCTGGGATCTCTTCTCCAGGGACAGATAGGCTGCTCAAAGCTCCCCACTCCCACTGGTGAACAAAGAAGCTTCCTTCTATCCAAGTAAGGAAATGGGCAACACAGGAACTATCCAAAAGTCCAGAATAAAGCAAAGCCTGTATTAGGGACTATTATAAGTCAGGAAAGGTGGGAAACAAGGATTTTTTTTTTTTTTTTCTTTTTTTGCAAGACAAACAGCAGAAAATGCAGTAAATATTTAACACAGGCTAGCGCACTTGAGTATGTATCCTCAACAGGTAAATTCAACAACAAGACAAACTTTTAAAGTGCAGGTATAAAGTAAATGTATAACAAGCTTTAAACAGACAAAAGAGCAGATATAACTTGTTTTTCGGCGAGAAAGGACAGTCGCAAAGGTAATAGCAGAAAAATATACTTAAATCAGGTAAGCAGTCGCTCTTTTTTGTCTCTCTGCTGCTAGCACCACTCTGCAGGACCATAAGGAGCTTTGCTGAGTAGGAACAAGCGCAAAAACTGTGCCAAAGCGGGTTTTATACAGGGGGACTTGAAAGAGCTAGAAATTAGCCCAAAACGGCCAATAAACTACAAGATTCTTGTGCTGGGATCACTCCTCCAGGGACAAATAGGCTGCTCACAGCTCCCCACTCCCACTGGTGAACAAAGAAGCTTCCTTCTATCCAAGTAAGGAAATGGGCAACACAGGAACTATCCAAAAGTCCAGAATACAGCAAAGCCTGTATTAGGGACTATTATAGGTCAGGAAAGGCGGGAAACAATGATTTTTTTTGTTTTTTTCTTTTTTTGCAAGACAAACAACAGAAAATGCAGTAAATATTTAACACAGACTAGCGCACTTGAGTGTGTAGCCTCAACAGGTAAATTGAACAACAAGACAAACTTTTAAAGTGCAGGTATAAATTAAATGTATAACAATCTTTAAACAGCCAAAACAGCAGATATAACTCACTTTTTGGTGAGAAAGGACAGTCGCAAAGGTAATAGCAGAAAAATATACTTAAATCAGGTAAGCAGTCGCTGTTTTTTGTGTCTCTGCTGCTACCACCACTCTGCAGGACCATGATGAGCTTTGCTGAGTAAGAACAAGCAGAAAAAATGTGCCAAAGCTGGTTTTAAACACTGGGACTTGAAAGAGCTAGAAATTAGCCCAAAACAGCCAATAAACTACAAGATTCTTGTGCTGGGATCACTCCTCCAGGGACAGATAGGCTGCCCAAAGCTCCCCACTCCCACTGGTGAACAAAGAAGCTTCCTTCTATCCAAGTAAGGAAATGGGCAACACAGGAACTATCCAAAAGTCCAGAACACAGCACAGCCTGTATTAGGGACTATTATAGGTCAGGAAAGGTGGGAAACAAGGATTTTTTTTGTTTTTTTCTTTTTTTGCAAGACAAACAGCGGAAAATGCAGTAAATATTTTACACAGGCAAGAGCACTTGAGTGTGTAGCCTCAACAGGTAAATTCAACAACAAGACAAACTTTTAAAGTGCAGGTATAAATTAAATGTATAACAAGCTTTAAACAGACAAAAGAGCAGATATAACTCGCTTTTTGGCGGAAAAGGACAGTCGCAAAGGTAATAGCAGAAAAATATACTTAAATCAGGTAAGCAGTCGCTCTTTTTTGTCTCTTTGCTGCTAGCACCACTCTGCAGGACCACGAGGAGCTTTGCTGAGTAGGAACAAGTGCAAAACCATGCCAAAGCGGGTTTTATACAGGGGGACTTGAAAGAGCTAGAAATTAGCCCAAAATGCCAATAAACTACAAGATTCTTGTGCTGGGATCACTCCTCCAGGGACAGATAGGCTGCTCAAAGCTCCCCACTCCCACTGGTGAACAAAGAAGCTTCCTTCTATCCAAGTAAGGAAATGGGCAACACAGGAACTATCCAAAAGTCCAGAATACAGCAAAGCCTGTATTAGGGACTATTATAGGTCAGGAAAGGTGGGAAACAAGGATTTTTTGTTTTTTTCTTTTTTTGCAAGACAAACAGCAAAAAATGCAGTAAATATTTAACACAGGCTAGAGCACTTGAGTGTGTAGCCTCAACAGGTAAATTCAACAACAAGACAAACTTTTAAAGTGCAGGTATAAATTAAATGTATAACAATTTTTAAACAGGCAAAAGAGCAGATATAACTCGCTTTTCGGAGAGAAAGGACAGTAGCAAAGGTAATAGCAGAAAAATATACTTAAATCTGGTAAGCAGTCGCTCTTTTTTGTCTCTCTGCTGCTAGCACCACTCTGCAGGACCACGAGGAGCTTTGCTGAGTAGGAACAAATGCAAAAACCCCACCAAAGCAGGTTTTATACAGGGGGACTTGAAAGAGCTAGAAATTAGCCCAAAATGGCCAATAAACTACAAGATTCTTGTGCTGGGATCACTCCTCCAGGGACAGATAGGCTGCTCAAATCTCCCCACTCCCACTGGTGAACAAAGAAGCTTCCTTCTATCCAAATAAGGAAATGGGCAATGCAGGAACTATCCAAAAGTCCAGAATACAGCAAAGCCTGTATTAGGGACTCTTCTAGGTCATGAAAGGCGGGAAACAAGGATATTTTATTTTTCTTTTTTTGCAAGACAAACAGCAGAAAATGCAGTAAATATTTAACACAGGCTAGCACAATTGAGTGTGTAGCCTCAACAGGTAAATTCAACAACAAGACAAACTTTTAAAGTACAGGTGTAAATTAAATGTATAACAAGCTTTAAACAAGCAAAAGAGCAGATATAACTCGCTTTTCGGCGAGAAAGGATAGTCGCAAAGGTAATAGCAGAAAAATATACTTAAATAAGGTAAGCAGTCACTCCTTTTTGTCTCTCTGCTGCTAGCACCACTCTGCAGGACCACGAGGAGCTTTGCTGAGTAGGAACAAGCGCAAAAACGCTCCAAAGAGGGTTTTATACAGGGGGACTTGAAAGAGCTAGAAATAAGCCCAAAACGGCCAATAAACTACAAGATTCTTGTGCTGGGATCACTCCTCCAGGGACAGATAGGATGCCCAAAGCTCCCCACTCATACTGGTGAACAAAGAAGCTTCCTTCTATCCAAGTAAGGAAATGGGCAACACAGGAACTATCCAAAAGTCCAGAATACAGCAAAGCCTGTATTAGGGACTATTCTAGGTCAGGAAAGGTGGGAAACAAGGATTTTTTTTGTTTTTTTTTTTTTGCAAGACAAACAATAGAAAATGCAGTAAATATTTAACATAGGCTAGCGCACCTGAGTGTGTAGCCTCAACATTTAAATTCAACAACAAGACAAACTTTTAAAGTGCAGGCACAAATTAAATGTATAACAAGCCTTAAACAGACAAAAGAGCAGATATAACTCGCTTTTCGACGAGAAAGGACAGTCGCAAAGGTAATAGCAGAAAAATATACTTAAATCAGGTAAGCAGTCACTCTTTTTTGTCTCTTTGCTGCTAGCACCACTCTGCAGGACCACGAGGAGCTTTGCTGAGTAGGAACAAGTGCATAAACCGCGCCAAAGCGGGTTTTATACAAGGGGACTTGAAAGAGCAAGAAATTAGCCCAAAATGGGCAATAAACTACAAGATTCTTGTGCTGGGATCACTCCTCCAGGGACAGATAGGTTGCTCTAAGCTCCCCACTCCCACTAGTGAACAAAGAAGCTTCCTTCTATCCAAGTAAGGAAATGGGCAACACAGGAACTAACCACAAGTCCAGTATACAGCAAAGCCTGTATTAGGGACTATTCTATGTCAGGAAAGGTTGGAAACAAGCATTATTTTGGGGTTTTTTTTTCTTTTTTTGCAAGACAAACAGCAGAAAATGCAGTAAATATTTAACACAGGCTAGCACACTTGAGTGTGTAGCCTCAACAGGTAAATTCAACAACAAGACAAACTTTTAAAGTGCAGGTATAAATTAAATGTATGACAAGCTTTAAACAGACAAAAGAGCAGATATAACTCGCTTTTCGGCGAGAAAGGACAGTCGCAAAGGTAATAGCAGAAAAATATACTTAAATCAGGTAAGCAGTCGCTCTTTTTTGTCTCTTTGCTGCTAGCACCACTCTGCAGGACCACGAGGAGCTTTGCTGAGTAGGAACAAGTGCATAACCCACGCCAAAGCGGGTTTTATGCAGGGGGACTTGAAAGAGCAAGAAATTAGCCCAAAATGGGCAATAAACTACAAGATTCTTGTGCTGGGATCACTCCTCCAGGGACAGATAGGCTGCTCAAAGCTCCCCACTCCCACTGGTGAACAAAGAAGCTTCCTTCTATCCAAGTAAGGAAATGGGCAACACAGGAACTATCCAAAAGTCCAGAATACAGCAAAGCCTGTACTAGGGACTATTATAGGTCAGGAAAGGCGGGAAACAAGGATTTTTTTTTTTTTTTCATTTTTTGCAAGACAAACAGCAGAAAATGCAGTAAATATTTAACACAGGCTAGCGCACTTGAGTGTGCAGCCTCAATAGGTAAATTCAACAACAAGACAAACTTTTAAAGTGCAGGTATAAATTAAATGTATAACAAGCTTTAAACAAGCAAAAGAGCAGATATAACTCGCTTTTCGGCGAGAAAGGATAGTTGCAAAGGTAATAGCAGAAAAATATACTTAAATAAGGTAAGCAGTTGCTCCTTTTTGTCTCTCTGCTGCTAGGACCACTCTGCAGGACCACGAGGAGCTTTGCTGAGTAGGAACAAGCGCAAAAACGCTCCAAAGAGGGTTTTATACAGGGGGACTTGAAAGAGCTAGAAATAAGCCCAAAACGGCCAATAAACTACAAGATTCTTGTGCTGGGATCACTCCTCCAGGGACAGATAGGCTGCTCTAAGCTCCCCACTCCCACTAGTGAACAAAGAAGCTTCCTTCTATCCAAGTAAGGAAATGGGCAACACAGGAACTAACCACAAGTCCAGTATACAGCAAAGCCTGTATTAGGGACTATTCTATGTCAGGAAAGGTTGGAAACAAGCATTATTTTGGGTTTTTTTTTTCTTTTTTTGCAAGACAAACAGCAGAAAATGCAGTAAATATTTAACACAGGCTAGCGCACTTGAGTGTGTAGCCTCAACAGGTAAATTCAACAACAAGACAAACTTTTAAAGTGCAGGTTTAAATTAAATGTATAATTAGCTTTAAACAGACAAAAGAGCAGATATAACTCGCTTTTCGGCAAGAAAGGACAGTCGCAAAGGTAATAGCAGAAAAATATACTTAAATCAGGTAAGCAGTCGCTCTTTGTTGTCTCTTTGCTGCTAGCACCACTCTTCAGGACCACGAGGAGCTTTGCTGAGTAGGAACAAGCACATAAACTGCGCTAAAGCGGGTTTTATACAAGGGGACTTGAAAGAGCAAGAAATTAGCCCAAAATGGGCAATAAACTACAAGATTCTTGTGCTGGGATCACTCCTCCAGGGACAGATAGGCTGCTCTAAGCTCCCCACTCCCACTAGTGAACAAAGAAGCTTCCTTCTATCCAAGTAAGGAAATGGGCAACACAGGAACTAACCAAAAGTCCAGTATACAGCAAAGCCTGTATTAGGGACTATTCTATGTCAGGAAAGGTTGGAAACAAGCATTATTTTGGGGATTTTTTTTCTTTTTTTGCAAGACAAACAGCAGAAAATGCAGTAAATATTTAACACAGGCTAGCACATTTGAGTGTGTAGCCTCAACAGGTAAATTCAACAACAAGACAAACTTTTAAAGTGCAGGTATAAATTAAATGTATAATTAGCTTTAAACAGACAAAAGAGCAGATATAACTCGCTTTTCGGTGAGAAAGGACAGTCGCAAAGGTAATAGCAGAAAAATATACTTAAATCAGGTAAGCAGTCACTCTTTTTGTCTCTTTGCTGCTAGCACCACTCTGCAGGACCACGAGGAGCTTTGCTGAGTAGGAACAAGTGCATAACCCGCGCCAAAGCGGGTTTTATGCAGGGGGACTTGAAAGAGCAAGAAATTAGCCCAAAATGGGCAATAAACTACAAGATTCTTGTGCTGGGATCACTCCTCCAGGGACAGATAGGCTGCTCAAAGCTCCCCACTCCCACTGGTGAACAAAGAAGCTTCCTTCTATCCAAGTAAGGAAATGGGCAACACAGGAACTATCCAAAAGTCCAGAATACAGCAAAGCCTGTATTAGGGACTATTATAGGTCAGGAAAGGCGGGAAACAAGGATTTTTTGTTTTTTTCTTTTTTTGCAAGACAAACAGCAGAAAATGCAGTAAATATTTAACACAGGCTAGCACTTGAGTGTGTAGCCTCAACAGGTAAATTCAACAACAAGACAAACTTTTAAAGTGCAGGTATAAATTAAATGTATAACAAGCTTTAAACAGACAAAAGAGCAGATATAACTTGCTTTTCGGCGAGAAAGGACAGTCGCAAAGGTAATAGCAGAAAAATATACTTAAATCAGGTAAGCAGTCACTCTTTTTTGTCTCTTTGCTGCTAGCACCACTCTGCAGGACCACGAGGAGCTTTGCTGAGTAGGAACAAGCGCAAAAAACGTGCCAAAGCGGGTTTTATACAGGGGGACTTGAAAGAGCTAGAAATTAGCCCAAAACGGCCAATAAACTACAAGATTCTTGTGCTGACATCACTCCTCCAGGGACAGATAGGCTGCCCAAAGCTCCCCACTCCCACTGGTGAACAAAGAAGCTTCCTTCTATCCAAGTAAGGAAATGGGCAACACAGGAACTATCCAAAAGTCCAGAATACAGCAAAGCCTGTATTAGGGACTATTCTAGGTCAGGAAAGGTGGGAAACAAGGATATTTTTTTTTTTTTTTCTTTTTTTGCAAGACAAACAGCAGAAAATGCAGTAAATATTTAACACAGGCTAGCGAACTTGAGTGTGTAACCTCAACAGGTAAATTCAACAACAAGACAAACTTTTAAAGTGCAGGTATAAATTAAATGTATAACAATCTTTAAACAGGCAAAAGAGCAGATATAACTCACTTTTCGGCGAGAAAGGACAGTCGCAAAGGTAATAGCAGAAAAATATACTTAAATAAGGTAAGGAGTCGCTCTTTTTTGTCTCTCTGCTGCTAGCACCACTCTGCAGGACCATGATGAGCTTTGCTGAGTAGGAACAAGCGCAAAAAACGCGCCAAAGCAGGTTTAATACACTGGGACTTGAAAGAGCTAGAAATTAGCCCAAAACAGCCAATAAACTACAAGATTCTTGTGCTGGGATCACTCCTCCAGGGACAGATAGGCTGCCCAAAGCTCCCCACTCCCACTGGTGAACAAAGAAGCTTCCTTCTATCCAAGTAAGGAAATGGGCAACACAGGAACTATCCAAAAGTCCAGAACACAGCAAAGCCTGTATTAGGGACTATTATAGGTCAGGAAAGGCGGGAAACAAGGATATTTTTTTTTTCTTTTTTTGCAAGACAAACAACAGAAAATGCAGTAAATATTTAACACAGGCTAGCGCACTTGAGTGTGTAGCCTCAACAGGTAAATTCAACAACAAGACAAACTTTTAAAGTGCAGGCATAAATTAAATGTATAATAAGCTTTAAACAGACAAAAGAGCAGATATAACTCGCTTTTCGGCGAGAAAGGACAGTCGCAAAGGTAATAGCAGAAAAATATACTTAAATCAGGTAAGCAATCGCTCTTTTTTGTCTCTTTGCTGCTAGCACCACTCTGCAGGACCACGAGGAGCTTTGCTGAGTAGGAACAAGCGCATAACCCGCACCAAAGCGGGTTTTATACAGGGGGACTTGAAAGAGCAAGAAATTAGCCCAAAATGGCCAATAAACTACAAGATTCTTGTGCTGGGATCACTCCTCCAGGGACAGATAGGCTGCTCAAAGCTCCCCACTCCCACTGGTGAACAAAGAAGCTTCCTTCTATCCAAGTAAGGAAATGGGCAACACAGGAACTATCCAAAAGTCCAGAATACAGCAAAGCCTGTATTAGGGACTATTATAGGTCAGGAAAGGCGGGAAACAAGGATTTTTTTGTTTTTTTCTTTTTTTGCAAGACAAACAGCAGAAAATGCAGTAAATATTTAACACAGGCTAGCGCACTTGAGTGTGTAGCCTCAACAGGTAAATTCAACAACAAGACAAACTTTTAAAGTGCAGGTATAAATTAAATGTATAACAAGCTTTAAACAGGCAAAAGAGCAGATATAACTCGCTTTTTGGAGAGAAAGGACAGTCGCAAAGGTAATAGCAGAAAAATATACTTAAATCAGGTAAGCAGTCGCTCTTTTTTGTCTCTCTGCTGCTAGCACCACTCTGCAGGACCACGAGGAGCTTTGCTGAGTAGGAACAAATGCAAAAACCGTGCCAAAGCAGGTTTTATACAGAGGGACTTGAAAGAGCTAGAAATTAGCCCAAAACGCCAATAAACTACAAGATTCTTGTGCTGGGATCACTCCTCCAGGGACAGATAGGCTGCTCAAATCTCCCCACTCCCACTGGTGAACAAAGAAGCTTCCTTCTATCCAAGTAAGGAAATGGGCAACACAGGAACTATCCAAAAGTCCAGAAAACAGCAAAGACTGTATTAGGGACTATTCTAGGTCAGGAAAGGTGGAAAACAAGGATATTTTTTTGTTATGTTTTGCAAGAAG
>NC_056725.1:515125023-515187523 GCF_019279795.1 Protopterus annectens
AGGATTTTTTGTTTTTTTCTTTTTTGCAAGACAAACAGCAGAAAATGCAGTAAATATTTAGTACAGGCTACTGCACTTGAGTGTGTAGCGTCAACAGGTAAATTCAACAACAAGACAAACTTTTAAAGTGCAGGTATAAATTAAATGTATAACAAGCCTTAAACAGACAAAAGAGCAGATATAACTCGCTTTTCGACGAGAAAGGAGAGACGCAAAGGTAATAGTAGAAAAATATACTTAAATCAGGTAAGCAGTCACTCTTTTTTGTCTCTCTGCTGCAAGCACCACTCTGCAGGACCACGAGGAGCTTTGCTGAGTAGGAACGAGCGCAAAAACCGTGCCAAAGCGGGTTTTATACAGGGGGACTTGAAAGAGCTAGAAATTAGCCCAAAACAACCAATAAACTACAAGATTCTTATGCTGGGATCACTCCTTCAGGGTCAGATAGACTGCTCAAAGCTCCCCCTCCCACTGGTGAACAAAGAAGCTTCCTTCTATCCAAGTAAGGAAATGGGCAACACAGGAACTATCCAAAAGTCCTGAATACAGCAAAGCATGTATTAGGGACTATTCTAGGTCAGGAAAGGCGGGAAACAAGGATTTTTTTTTTTTTCTTTTTTTGCAAGACAAACAGCAGAAAATGCAGTAAATATTTAACACAGGCTAGCGCACTTGAGTGTGTAGCCTCAACAGGTAAATTCAACAACAAGACAAACTTTTAAAGTGCAGGTATAAATTAAATGTATAACAAGCTTTAAACAGGCAAAAGAGCAGATATAACTCGCTTTTTGGTGAGAAAGGACAGTCGCAAAGGTAATAGCAGAAAAATATACTTAAATCAGGTAAGCAGTCGCTCTTTTTGTCTCTCTGCTGCTAGCACCACTCTGCAGGACCACGAGGAGCTTTGCTGAGTAGGAACAAGCGCAAAAACCACGCCAAAGCGGGTTTTATACAGGGGGACTTGAAAGAGCTAGAAATTAGCCCAAAACAGCCAATAAACTACAAGATTCTTGTGCTGGGATCACTCCTCCAGGGACAGATAGGCTGCTCAAAGCTCCCCACTCCCACTGGTGAACAAAGAAGCTTCCTTCTATCCAAGTAAGGAAATGGGCAACACAGGAACTATCCAAAAGTCCAGAATACAGCAAAGCCTGTATTAGGGACTATTCTAGGTCAGGAAAGGCAGGAAACAAGGATATTTTTTTTCTTTTTTTGCAAGACAAACAGCAGAAAATGCAGTAAATATTTAACACAGGCTAGCGCACTTGAGTGTGTAGCCTCAACAGGTAAATTCAACAACAAGACAAACTTTTAAAGTGCAGGTATAAATTAAATGTATAACAAGCTTTAAACAGGCAAAAGAGCAGATATAACTCGCTTTTCGGTGAGAAAGGACAGTCGCAAAGGTAATAGCAGAAAAATATACTTAAATCAGGTAAGCAGTCACTCTTTTTTGTCTCTCTGCTGCTAGCACCACTCTGCAGGACCACGAGGAGCTTTGCTGAGTAGGAACAAGCGCAAAAACCATGCCAAAGCGGGTTTTATACAGGGGGACTTGAAAGAGCTAGAAATTAGCCCAAAACGGCCAATAAACTACAAGATTCTTGTGCTGGGATCACTCCTCCAGGGACAGATAGGCTGCTCAAAGCTCCCCACTCCCACTGGTGAACAAAGAAGCTTCCTTCTATCCAAGTAAGGAAATGGGCAACACAGGAACTATCCAAAAGTCCAGAATACAGCAAAGCCTGTATTAGGGACTATTCTAGGTCAGGAAAGGCGGGAAACAAGGATTTTTTTTTTCTTTTTTTGCAAGACAAACAGCAGAAAATGCAGTAAATATTTAACACAGGCTAGCGCACTTGAGTGTGTAGCCTCAACAGGTAAATTCAACAACAAGACAAACTTTTAAAGTGCAGGTATAAATTAAATGTATAACAAGCTTTAAACAGGCAAAAGAGCAGATATAACTCGCTTTTCGACGAGAAAGGACAGTCGCAAAGGTAATAGCAGAAAAATATACTTAAATCAGGTAAGCAGTCACTCTTTTTTGTCTCTCTGCTGCTAGCACCACTCTGCAGGACCACGAGGAGCTTTGCTGAGTAGGAACAAGCGCAAAAACCGTGCCAAAGCGGGTTTTATACAGGGGGACTTGAAAGAGCTAGAAATTAGCCCAAAACAGCCAATAAACTACAAGATTCTTGTGCTGGGATCACTCCTCCAGGGACAGATAGGCTGCTCAAAGCTCCCCACTCCCACTGGTGAACAAAGAAGCTTCCTTCTATCCAAGTAAGGAAATGGGCAACACAGGAACTATCCAAAAGTCCAGAATACAGCAAAGCCTGTATTAGGGACTATTCTAGGTCAGGAAAGGCGAGAAACAAGGATTTTTTTTTTCTTTTTTTGCAAGACAAACAGCAGAAAATGCAGTAAATATTTAACACAGGCTAGCGCACTTGAGTGTGTAGCCTCAACAGGTAAATTCAACAACAAGACAAACTTTTAAAGTGCAGGTATAAATTAAATGTATAACAAGCTTTAAACAGGCAAAAGAGCAGATATAACTCGCTTTTCGGTGAGAAAGGACAGTCGCAAAGGTAATAGCAGAAAAATATACTTAAATCAGGTAAGCAGTCACTCTTTTTGTCTCTCTGCTGCTAGCACCACTCTGCAGGACCACGAGGAGCTTTGCTGAGTAGGAACAAGTGCAAAAACCACGCCAAAGCGGGTTTTATACAGGGGGACTTGAAAGAGCTAGAAATTAGCCCAAAACAGCCAATAAACTACAAGATTCTTGTGCTGGGATCACTCCTCCAGGGACAGATAGGCTGCTCAAAGCTCCCCACTCCCACTGGTGAACAAAGAAGCTTCCTTCTATCCAAGTAAGGAAATGGGCAACACAGGAACTATCCAAAGTCCAGAATACAGCAAAGCCTGTATTAGGGACTATTCTAGGTCAGGAAAGGCGGGAAACAAGGATATTTTTTTGTTTTTTTTTTTTTGCAAGACAAACAGCAGAAAATGCAGTAAATATTTAACACAGGCTAGCGCACTTGAGTGTGTAGCCTCAACAGGTAAATTCAACAACAAGACAAACTTTTAAAGTGCAGGTATAAATTAAATGTATAACAAGCTTTAAACAGGCAAAAGAGCAGATATAACTCGCTTTTCGGTGAGAAAGGACAGTCGCAAAGGTAATAGCAGAAAAATATACTTAAATCAGGTAAGCAGTCACTCTTTTTGTCTCTTTGCTGCTAGCACCACTCTGCAGGACCACGAGGAGCTTTGCTGAGTAGGAACAAGCGCAAAAACCATGCCAAAGCGGGTTTTATACAGGGGGACTTGAAAGAGCTAGAAATTAGCCCAAAACAGCCAATAAACTACAAGATTCTTGTGCTGGGATCACTCCTCCAGGGACAGATAGGCTGCTCAAAGCTCCCCACTCCCACTGGTGAACAAAGAAGCTTCCTTCTATCCAAGTAAGGAAATGGGCAACACAGGAACTATCCAAAGTCCAGAATACAGCAAAGCCTGTATTAGGGACTATTCTAGGTCAGGAAAGGCAGGAAACAAGGATTTTTGTTTTTTTTTTTTTGCAAGACAAACAGCAGAAAATGCAGTAAATATTTAACACAGGCTAGCGCACTTGAGTGTGTAGCCTCAACAGGTAAATTCAACAACAAGACAAACTTTTAAAGTGCAGGTATAAATTAAATGTATAACAAGCTTTAAACAGGCAAAAGAGCAGATATAACTCGCTTTTCGGCGAGAAAGGACAGTCGCAAAGGTAATAGCAGAAAAATATACTTAAATCAGGTAAGCAGTCGCTCTTTTTTCTCTCTGCTGCTAGCACCACTCTGCAGGACCACGAGGAGCTTTGCTGAGTAGGAACAAGCGCAAAAACCACGCCAAAGCGGGTTTTATACAGGGGGACTTGAAAGAGCTAGAAATTAGCCCAAAATGGCCAATAAACTACAAGATTCTTGTGCTGGGATCACTCCTCCAGGGACAGATAGGCTGCTCAAAGCTCCCCACTCCCACTGGTGAACAAAGAAGCTTCCTTCTATCCAAGTAAGGAAATGGGCAACACAGGAACTATCCAAAAGTCCAGAATACAGCAAAGCCTGTATTAGGGACTATTCTAGGTCAGGAAAGGCAGGAAACAAGGATATTTTTTTTTTCTTTTTTTGCAAGACAAACAGCAGAAAATGCAGTAAATATTTAACACAGGCTAGCGCACTTGAGTGTGTAGCCTCAACAGGTAAATTCAACAACAAGACAAACTTTTAAAGTGCAGGTATAAATTAAATGTATAACAAGCTTTAAACAGGCAAAAGAGCAGATATAACTCGCTTTTCGGCGAGAAAGGACAGTCACAAAGGTAATAGCAGAAAAATATACTTAAATCAGGTAAGCAGTCACTCTTTTTTGTCTCTCTGCTGCTAGCACCACTCTGCAGGACCACGAGGAGCTTTGCTGAGTAGGAACAAGCGCAAAAACCGTGCCAAAGCGGGTTTTATACAGGGGGACTTGAAAGAGCTAGAAATTAGCCCAAAACAGCCAATAAACTACAAGATTCTTGTGCTGGGATCACTCCTCCAGGGACAGATAGGCTGCTCAAAGCTCCCCACTCCCACTGGTGAACAAAGAAGCTTCCTTCTATCCAAGTAAGGAAATGGGCAACACAGGAACTATCCAAAAGTCCAGAATACAGCAAAGCCTGTATTAGGGACTATTCTAGGTCAGGAAAGGCGGGAAACAAGGATTTTTTTTTTTTTTTTCTTTTTTTGCAAGACAAACAGCAGAAAATGCAGTAAATATTTAACACAGGCTAGCGCACTTGAGTGTGTAGCCTCAACAGGTAAATTCAACAACAAGACAAACTTTTAAAGTGCAGGTATAAATTAAATGTATAACAAGCTTTAAACAGGCAAAAGAGCAGATATAACTCACTTTTCGGCGAGAAAGGACAGTCGCAAAGGTAATAGCAGAAAAATATACTTAAATCAGGTAAGCAGTCACTCTTTTTTGTCTCTCTGCTGCTAGCACCACTCTGCAGGACCACGAGGAGCTTTGCTGAGTAGGAACAAGCAAAAAATGTGCCAAAGCGGGTTTTATACAGGGGGACTTGAAAGAGCTAGAAATTAGCCCAAAACAGCCAATAAACTACAAGATTCTTGTGCTGGGATCACTCCTCCAGGGACAGATAGGCTGCTCAAAGCTCCCCACTCCCACTGGTGAACAAAGAAGCTTCCTTCTATCCAAGTAAGGAAATGGGCAACACAGGAACTATCCAAAAGTCCAGAATACAGCAAAGCCTGTATTAGGGACTATTCTAGGTCAGGAAAGGCGGGAAACAAGGATTTTTTTGTTTTTTTTCTTTTTTTGCAAGACAAACAGCAGAAAATGCAGTAAATATTTAACACAGGCTAGCGCACTTGAGTGTGTAGCCTCAACAGGTAAATTCAACAACAAGACAAACTTTTAAAGTGCAGGTATAAATTAAATGTATAACAAGCTTTAAACAGGCAAAAGAGCAGATATAACTCGCTTTTCGGAGAGAAAGGACAGTCGCAAAGGTAATAGCAGAAAAATATACTTAAATCAGGTAAGCAGTCACTCTTTTTTGTCTCTCTGCTGCTAGCACCACTCTGCAGGACCACGAGGAGCTTTGCTGAGTAGGAACAAGCGCAAAAACCACGCCAAAGCAGGTTTTATACAGGGGGACTTGAAAGAGCTAGAAATTAGCCCAAAACAGCCAATAAACTACAAGATTCTTGTGCTGGGATCACTCCTCCAGGGACAGATAGGCTGCTCAAAGCTCCCCACTCCCACTGGTGAACAAAGAAGCTTCCTTCTATCCAAGTAAGGAAATGGGCAACACAGGAACTATCCAAAAGTCCAGAATACAGCAAAGCCTGTATTAGGGACTATTCTAGGTCAGGAAAGGTGGGAAACAAGGATTTTTTTTTTTTTTTTTTTGCAAGACAAACAGCAGAAAATGCAGTAAATATTTAACACAGGCTAGCACACTTGAGTGTGTAGCCTCAACAGGTAAATTCAACAACAAGACAAACTTTTAAAGTGCAGGTATAAATTAAATGTATAACAAGCTTTAAACAGGCAAAAGAGCAGATATAACTCGCTTTTCGGTGAGAAAGGACAGTCGCAAAGGTAATAGCAGAAAAATATACTTAAATCAGGTAAGCAGTCACTCTTTTTGTCTCTCTGCTGCTAGCACCACTCTGCAGGACCACGAGGAGCTTTGCTGAGTAGGAACAAGCGCAAAAACCGTGCCAAAGCGGGTTTTATACAGGGGGACTTGAAAGAGCTAGAAATTAGCCCAAAACAGCCAATAAACTACAAGATTCTTGTGCTGGGATCACTCCTCCAGGGACAGATAGGCTGCTCAAAGCTCCCCACTCCCACTGGTGAACAAAGAAGCTTCCTTCTATCCAAGTAAGGAAATGGGCAACACAGGAACTATCCAAACGTCCAGAATACAGCAAAGTCTGTATTAGGGACTATTCTAGGTCAGGAAAGGCGGGAAACAAGGATTTTTTTTTTTTTTTTTTTGCAAGACAAACAGCAGAAAATGCAGTAAATATTTAACACAGGCTAGCGCACTTGAGTGTGTAGCCTCAACAGGTAAATTCAACAACAAGACAAACTTTTAAAGTGCAGGTATAAATTAAATGTATAACAAGCTTTAAACAGGCAAAAGAGCAGATATAACTCGCTTTTCAGTGAGAAAGGACAGTCGCAAAGGTAATAGCAGAAAAATATACTTAAATCAGGTAAGCAGTCACTCTTTTTTGTCTCTCTGCTGCTAGCACCACTCTGCAGGACCACGAGGAGCTTTGCTGAGTAGGAACAAGCGCAAAAACCACGCCAAAGCAGGTTTTATACAGGGGGACTTGAAAGAGCTAGAAATTAGCCCAAAACAGCCAATAAACTACAAGATTCTTGTGCTGGGATCACTCCTCCAGGGACAGATAGGCTGCTCAAAGCTCCCCACTCCCACTGGTGAACAAAGAAGCTTCCTTCTATCCAAGTAAGGAAATGGGCAACACAGGAACTATCCAAAAGTCCAGAATACAGCAAAGCCTGTATTAGGGACTATTCTAGGTCAGGAAAGGCAGGAAACAAGGATATTTTTTGTTTTTTTCTTTTTTTGCAAGACAAACAGCAGAAAATGCAGTAAATATTTAACACAGGCTAGCGCACTTGACTGTGTAGCCTCAACAGGTAAATTCAACAACAAGACAAACTTTTAAAGTGCAGGTATAAATTAAATGTATAACAAGCTTTAAACAGGCAAAAAAGCAGATATAATTCGCTTTTCAGTGAGAAAGGACAGTCGCAAAGGTAATAGCAGAAAAATATACTTAAATCAGGTAAGCAGTCACTCTTTTTTGTCTCTCTGCTGCTAGCACCACTTTGCAGGACCACGAGGAGCTTTGCTGAGTAGGAACAAGCACGAAAACCGTGGCAAAGCGGGTTTTATACAGGGGGACTTGAACGATCTAGAAATTAGCCCAAAATGGCCAATAAACTACAAGATTCTTGTGCTGGGATCGCTCCTCCAGGGACAAATAGGCTGCTCAAAGCTCCCCACTCCCACTGGTGAACAAAGAAGCTTCCTTCTATCCAAGTAAGGAAATGGGAACACAGGAACTATCCAAAAGTCCAGAATACAGCAAAGCCTGTATTAGGGACTATTCTAGGTCAGGAAAGGCAGGAAACAAGGATTTTTTTGTTTTTTTCTTTTTTTGCAAGACAAACAGCAGAAAATGCAGTAAATATTTAACACAGGCTAGCGCACTTGAGTGTGTAGCCTCAACAGGTAAATTCAACAACAAGACAAACTTTTAAAGTGCAGGTATAAATTAAATGTATAACAAGCTTTAAACAGGCAAAAGAGCAGATATAACTCGCTTTTCGGCGAGAAAGGACAGTCGCAAAGGTAATAGCAGAAAAATATACTTAAATCAGGTAAGCAGTCACTCTTTTTTGTCTCTTTGCTGCTAGCACCACTCTGCAGGACCACGAGGAGCTTTGCTGAGTAGGAACAAGCACAAAAACCGTGCCAAAGTGGGTTTTATACAGGGGGACTTGAAAGAGCTAGAAATAAGCCCAAAATGCCAATAAACTACAAGATTCTTGTGCTGGGATCACTCCTCCAGGGACAGATAGGCTGCTCAAAGCTCCCCACTCCCACTGGTGAACAAAGAAGCTTCCTTCTATCCAAGTAAGGAAATGGGCAACACAGGAACTATCCAAAAGTCCAGAATACAGCAAAGCCTGTATTAGGGACTATTCTAGGTCAGGAAAGGCGGGAAACAAGGATTTTTTTTGTTTTTTTTTTTTTGCAAGACAAACAGCAGAAAATGCAGTAAATATTTAACACAGGCTAGCGCACTTGAGTGTGTAGCCTCAACAGGTAAATTCAACAACAAGACAAACTTTTAAAGTGCAGGTATAAATTAAATGTATAACAAGCTTTAAACAGGCAAAAGAGCAGATATAACTCACTTTTCGGCGAGAAAGGACAGTCGCAAAGGTAATAGCAGAAAAATATACTTAAATCAGGTAAGCAGTCACTCTTTTTGTCTCTCTGCTGCTAGCACCACTCTGCAGGACCACGAGGAGCTTTGCTGAGTAGGAACAAGCGCAAAAACCGTGCCAAAGCGGGTTTTATACAGGGGGACTTGAAAGAGCTAGAAATTAGCCCAAAACACCAATAAACTACAAGATTCTTGTGCTGGGATCACTCCTCCAGGGACAGATAGGCTGCTCAAAGCTCCCCACTCCCACTGGTGAACAAAGAAGCTTCCTTCTATCCAAGTAAGGAAATGGGCAACACAGGAACTATCCAAAAGTCCAGAATACAGCAAAGCCTGTATTAGGGACTATTCTAGGTCAGGAAAGGCAGGAAACAAGGATTTTTTTTGTTTTTTTTTTTTTGCAAGACAAACAGCAGAAAATGCAGTAAATATTTAACACAGGCTAGCGCACTTGAGTGTGTAGCCTCAACAGGTAAATTCAACAACAAGACAAACTTTTAAAGTGCAGGTATAAATTAAATGTATAACAAGCTTTAAACAGGCAAAAGAGCAGATATAACTCGCTTTTCAGCGAGAAAGGACAGTCGCAAAGGTAATAGCAGAAAAATATACTTAAATCAGGTAAGCAGTCACTCTTTTTGTCTCTCTGCTGCTAGCACCACTCTGCAGGACCACGAGGAGCTTTGCTGAGTAGGAACAAGCGCAAAAACCGCGCCAAAGCGGGTTTTATACAGGGGGACTTGAAAGAGCTAGAAATTAGCCCAAAACGGCCAATAAACTACAAGATTCTTGTGCTGGGATCACTCCTCCAGGGACAGATAGGCTGCTCAAAGCTCCCCACTCCCACTGGTGAACAAAGAAGCTTCCTTCTATCCAAGTAAGGAAATGGGCAACACAGGAACTATCCAAAAGTCCAGAATACAGCAAAGCCTGTATTAGGGACTATTCTTGGTCAGGAAAGGCAGGAAACAAGGATATTTTTTTGTTTTTTTCTTTTTTTGCAAGACAAACAGCAGAAAATGCAGTAAATATTTAACACAGGCTAGTGCACTTGAGTGTGTAGCCTCAACAGGTAAATTCAACAACAAGACAAACTTTTAAAGTGCAGGTATAAATTAAATGTATAACAAGCTTTAAACAGGCAAAAGAGCAGATATAACTCGCTTTTCATTGAGAAAGGACAGTCGAAAAGATAAAAGCTGAAAAATATACCTGTGCTGCCTTTAGTGCTAGAGCCCTTCAGACAAGATGGGACAATCTTGTCTTAAAGCGGCTCCTTCCAGCACTGCTCTGATAAAGGCAATTTTGTCAAAACTGGTTTGCTAACTGTCATTGTTGGACATTATGTTTGTTTTTTCCTTGGTGGGTATTAAAATTATGCTATCATGCTGATTTTTGTGTGCTGGCCATTTGTTCGGTTTTGGGGCTTATGCTTTTGGCCATGCACCAATTCCGTACTTGCGCGGACTTTGTTTGCTCCTTCCAGCACCCCATTGACTTCTGAGTCTCACTCCAATAAAGGTCACAGTAAACCCAAAGGGCAAGAAAATGATAAAGAGTCCAATAAGGATAACAGGGAGAAAGAGATGAGCAAATCACCCACTGACTCTGCTAAGAAATGTTTACAGGAGCCAACAATTTTGTTCATTCCTGATCCAAAAATCGCTAGAAGATTGGCTCCAACAACTCCTCCGGCCTGATCACCTTCACCATGAGCCAGATACTCATCTAGATCAATGAGTCCTAGATTACTTTTCTTTACCCTCCAGGAAAGGAGATACTCCAGACCACCATCGGTGGCTTCATCTACTTATTCATCTTAAATTCTCATAGAACTGGAGGTAGATAGGATGATGAGGAAGTTTTTGATGATGCAAATCTAGCTTGGGTTTATCCCAGTACCATTCCCTGGAATGATACTGAGTTCTGGCCATCTTACCCCTCCACTTCTGGAATCCGTACCGACTTGTCCATCAAGTCCAGTGTTATTGGCTCTGACTGGAAACAGAACACCTTTGTCAGCACTGGAGCTAGTCATGACTTCAGTGGTGACTGCTTCCTGCCTGCCTTTCTCAAAACCAATGCCTTCACATCGAGAAGGTGAAGTATCGATGCCATGTTCTGAGTGGGTGAGTCAACATCAGGATTCTCGGAGTTGTCACTCTCTCTCGGGGCTTATGCTATTTAGACATCTCAGATCCAAGATTGGCATCAGGGTCGGGGTTCATTGGTGTTCAAGGTTCCCTTCCTTCCTTCCTTCCTCAGATCAGTGGGTATCCTCAGTGCTAGTGGCAGCTTCGGTCTTCGAGGCCTTTGAAAGGGTCTTGAAAAGTTACAAAGAGAAGGTGCCTCCAACCAACTGTCTCAAAGGCTTCTGAGGAGATCTGATTTGCAGTTCCTCTTCCAATTCTAAACCTTCTGTTGCTTCCCTAGAAGGTGTTTCCAGAACATGGAAGTGCAAACAGAAGCACTTAAACTCTTCCCCAGAGTCATGCACTGATAACAATGACTTAGTGAATGGGAGAATTTTTCTCACTCTTCTCTCAAGATGTCACATTCAGTGATATTCTGTGACTGTACACACTATTCCTCAACAGCTTGGAGCCATCTAACTTAGGAGTTCATTCTTGGGATGGTTCCTTTTATAGCATGTTTCTGATAAATCACAAAGAGTGGGGGGCAAACTCAATTCTAGCAAATAAGATGGAGTCTAGGGAATTATGGGTAGGGAAGGAATCAGACCTCTGGATTTAAAGAAGCTTCAAATTTGGTGCCAAGGTTGGATCCATTCATTTCCGGCAACCCATATGTTTGAACCAGACGAAAATTAGACAACATGGATCTAATGCTATGGTAAGTACATAACTTTCATTTACAGCTATAGCCTTTGTTTTATCTTCATTAACTTAATTTACCCCAAAAAATCTGAAACTGTCACATAATGTTTCACAACACCAAGATGTTCTTTTCTGGTTTTATCAGGTAAAAAATAATATTGTCTGCAAATAAAACCACTTTTCATGATTACAATACCAATTATATCCTTGAATATCTGACTTGCTTATTTTCTTTGCCAATGTAAATAACAATGGGGAAAGAGGATACCCCTGCTTATTTTGTCTGTTCAGACACAACTTATCAGAGAGGAACACACTCACATCAATGTTTGCCTTTGATTCCTCATATTTCCTCCTAAGTAGGCTTATTATTGTATCAGGGAATGCAAATGCTTCCATTGCCCTACTCATAAAATTCCAGGTGACTCTGTTGAATGCTTTCTTTGCATCATGAACCACCGCCAACAGCAGTATTTTCTTACATTCTGCTTTCCCTCTGGATCATCACTGTTCTGTTAATGTTGTCAAATGCTTGCCTCCCTCCAGAAAACTATATTGAGCCGTATCTATCAATTTTCTACCAATATTTTTTTAAGCTCCACAATAGCAGTTTTTTGAGGAATATAAATACATGCCAATATAATCCTCTTCCCTTGTCAGTAACCCCTTACTAAAACAAATCTACCCTTATTATCTTTTTCTCCTCTACTATCACTATTGCAGCTTATCTAAAAATTAATATAAATACTCTCATTTTCCTTTGCCCCTGATATTCTGCTGAATATCCATTCTGAAATCCTTTCCTTATCAAATTCACATGCTCATTTCTTTCCAAGTGTGTCTCCTGTAGCACTGCTATTTGCAGTATGCATTTCTTGATATAATTCAATGCTCTTTCCATTTTGTCCATATCTGTCAGACAATCCACATTCCATAATAATGTGGAAAGTGTCACCATTATGATAAGAAGTTATTATTCTAAGTTATTATATCTGAAAACTTTTTTAGATGTCTATTTACAGCTTTCGTGATATGTATACCCACTTTCGTTTCTCAGGTTGATCTTTTATACAGTTGTTTCAATTGTATCTTGTCATCTCCATTTGAACCTGTCATTTTTTTACAATACTTTTTTGTTTTAATGAAAACCCCAAAACAAAAAAAAAAAAACAAGCACATCCCAGAATAAACCCCATAACCTGCTAACTATGAACACACAAAACAATATACATCTTCAGATAATGAAGTTTAACCCTCCTACTAGAAACAACTGCCCTAATTAGACAAAGGCATCATCTAATCTAAAGTTAAGGTTGTCCATGCTAAGACACATGTTATTACCTGTATTTCTGCTTACAATAATTGGTGTATGTTCTTTTTTATCTTTATTCCCCTCCCAGATGCAAAACGCAACTTAGATGCCTACATCAAACATTAACTTTTAGCCTTAATGAAATCAATGTTCTGGCTTTTTATTGCTCTGTTATTAGCTTGTCTTTATGGAAGGACAAGAAAAAAATGTAGGCTCAGCTGCAGAGTTCTAAAGACATGCTAAGCATTTATAGCTAAAGGAAAATGTTTCATTTCATACACTGTTCTCTTATTTACTTGTTTCCACTTAAAACTTGTTATTAGATTAAGCCAAGGTTTTAATCAAGCATGCACCTACGTAAAAGTAAGAGAAAAAATATCAGCACTACATATAGGACCTATATATATATATATATATATATATATATATATATATATATATATATAGGACCTATAGGACCTGTATACCTCTACATACAATTTTAAGTATGCTTTTGTGCAGCTTTTTTCCCTCTTTTTGAATTGTAATTCCCACATTTCTTAATACCAAAAAGAAAAACAAAAGAAAAAAGGCATCTGTTTTACTTTAGTATTTTTATCAGATACAGTATTATCTGAAAATGCTTTACTGTATAACATGAAATTTATAACACAAAAATGTTTCATAGAAATGCTGTTAAAAACAGAAATTGTTTTTCTTACAGTTTCCTTTTTCCTTTCTCATACCATTCCATCAGTGTCCATTCAAGCATTAATGACATGAACTGGGGGAAAAGTCTTTCAGTCCCCCAGAAGTTTAACAACGTCAACAAAAGTCAGTTCTTTCCACTTTTTGCTGTGCAGCCATTTTTAACAAATGTGATTGATGCTTGTCACATTTATTCACTAACATCTGTGTTATTGGTCTTCTTTCTGTTCATCTCAATTTCCCAACTCCAGACTCTGGCTCATCTCCAAGGTACAACCGAGTCTTGTGGTAAATTCCTGTGTGTTTATGTGTCTCTCAAGCATTTATGCTTGGAATATTGGAAAAGGCTTTACTGGCAAAGTTTATCTATGAGCTTTATTATCAGAACAATGAGAAACAGAATCCCCTTGTGCTTGATGGCTCACATTTTCTTGGACAAACTTTTGTATTTCATCTTTAGCCTGCTATGCATCAAAAAATGAATTTGATCCTTCAGGAAAAAAATATGCTGAAGACAGCTTGTTACAGCAGTTTGAATCTCACATCTGCCTCTCGGCATTCCCTGCTGGAATAAACTTGTATCTATTTTACCTGGTGTATAGTGAATAATCATTTTCCACAGAGTCTACTATCTCCAACTTTTAATACTTTCCCCTTCTGCCAGTTGTGTCAGGATCAACTCTTTCTGCTGGTAGGATTGCATCTTTACTAATACAGTTCTTGGTTGTTTTCTCATGGCCAGGTTCGGAGCATGCACACAATCTTCCCTTTCAGTTAACAAGTCCTAGTGTGGAATACTAGTCCGGTTGCTTATTTGTGCCTTCATAAAATTAATGCAGTCTGTTGCTTCCAATTTCTCTTCTACAAAAAATCTCAGTGTTCCCTGAAAGCTCTGTCCTCTAATTCTACCATTTTTTATATCTCTTCTCAAGCAGTCTCATGCTCAGCCAGCCTTTTCTTCATTTCAACCTCTTTTTGCAGTTTTATCAGTTCATTTAAAATCTTTTTAAAGCGTCTTCCACTTTTTTCAGACTTTTCTTATTTGAGTTGATATACTCCTTCAATGTTTCACTTATTTTAATCAGCTCTGAGCACATTTGATTTATTTTTCCTCTAGATTACCGGAAGCTTGAACTGTTTTTTGCTGAACAGCTGCAGGATTATTCCCAGTCAGTGTTTGCTCTTTACCTTTTCTGCTTCATTTGCTTTCAGGCTTTCTTTGTTTCTTCTTTGCTGGCATCCAAGCAGTGTATTTACTATCCAGTAACTAAATTTACTAAAAGTGACAAAGTTCCTGGTCCTTATCCCTTAGTTTCTTTTTTCACATCAGGAGAGCTAAATTTAAGATTGTGAAGAAAAATTTACGTTAAGTAATTTACTTTTGTCTATTGCACAAGTCACTACTCATTGTTTGCAGTGTGTGGGTGACTCTGTTGATACTTTTTCCAGGGCTATAGCCACTGGTAGATTTTTAAGGAGGTTTGCTTGGTTGCATTTTCAGAACCTCCAGATGATGTTAAAAATGAGATTTTAAAGTCTCTCTTGGATAGAGATATAGTGTTGGACCCTCTGCTGCAGAGGTGATCAAAAAGTGTGATGAAAGGGGCAAGCTGATCCAGTGAATCTCTAAGATTTTACAGCTCTCCTTTTCCAAATTCACCAAAACTAAAGCACATTTTTGCTCTTTACAGGAAAAATGTTTCACCATTAACATAGTCTTCTAAATAAGTAGGGGTGCTTCTTTCACAAGTAGAATATCTTAGCAGGGTGTTGACAGGCAAATATGATAATTCAGAGGAATGCCTTTTGTGACAACAGCCATTTGGGTAGTGAAAGGCAAATCTGATAATTCTGAAGAATATCAGCTTTTTGTGACAACAGCCACATGCAAAAATTGCTAGAGGTCTTAATTTAACAGGAGGTATACAAACATAGATATTGGCTTCAGTCTACTTATATAAGGTATACCTCTATTAACCATCAGGTTGGAACTTCTGTACTGCTTTGTGAATCTTCTACCATTTTTTTTCATGTTCACAGTCTGGTTTAGGCTAGTACGCCTTGTTCTGATTTGATTGCCTTGCTTCCTCTCAGGCAAACTATGACCAATAACCATGGCATACATCGCAGGTCTCAAGCGCTTCTCATTTATGCCAGGGAACTATTTAGCACCAAAATTGTAGTTCTTCATATACATCTTCTCTAGATGCAAAACTTCTCGGCTTTGTATTTTATCAAAATGTCTTGCTCAGTCCACTGCTTTATCTGGATTTGCCTTCAAATCTGGTGAAAATAAGTAAAACAAGAATTTCATTCTTCTTGGTATAAGTATTTCTGCTAGAGACAGACTAGTCATATCCTGGTGAGTAATTCTGCCTGCACTTTTGTGAGAGAATTGTATTGACTAGCACCTGACTAGTAAAGGAGGGCCAGTCTAGAGCTTGGAATAAGCATCCTCATTGGTCCTTTTGAATATTGTTAGAGTTTTTTTCAGGTTTTAGCTTCTGGTATTTAGGCCTTGCATCTGAGCAGGTTTCTGCTTGTTTGTAGTGAGCTGAACCAAGATGAACTGAGGTGGGCTATCAGCCACACCTCTGAGCTGAGATACCAGATGACTAGAGGCTTCTGAGCTTCCAAAAAGTATAAGTTGCCTGTTTTTTTTTCTTTTTTTTTTTGCTTATTTATACTATTTACTACACTTTTTATTGACTGCTGCCTACTTTTATACTCAATTTATTTACTGTGTACTAAACTATTCTGTTTTACTGCATTTGCCTACTACATTGTGCTTGTAAAATCAAAGTTATTGCTCTTTTCACTGTTTAGCAAGCTTTTTTGTTTCCACTGTTTGTTAACTTCTTCTTTCGGCTTTTCCCGGTTAGGGGTCGCCACAGCGGATCATCTGTCCGCTCATGATTGGCAGTGGAGTTTTACGGTGTCGAGTTGCCAGACCGGCACCCAACCTTCCACAGAAAGCACACACACACTCACACCTAGGGCCAATTGAGAGTGTTCAATCCACCTACTGCATGTCTTTGGGATGTGGGAGGAAACCGGAGCACCCAGAGGAAACCCACACGACCACAGGGAGGACATGCAGACTCCGCACAGAAGGCACCCCAGCCGAGAATCGAACTGGAGAACCTCTTGCTGTGAGGCGGCAATGCTAACCACTGCACCACAGTGGCTGCCCTAGAAATACTATCTTATAATAAATGTTAATTGCTGCTTCTGGGTATTGAACCCACACACAGTTAAGCTGGTGTTCTCATTGCAAATGCAAACAGCAAGATGTATTGCAGAAGGCATGCATGATTGACATCAAGGTTGAAGTATGCTTGCTCAAGATACTAGGGAGTGAGGGACTGAAAATAATCATCTGGCTTGCATTTGAAACTAAGATATGCTTTCCGTGTGACTCTCTGAGGCAAGTTAGTCTCTCATGGTGTACCTCACATTTACCGGTATTTATTTCACTGTTTTAAATCTATCTGGTAAAGGGAGGCTTCTGAGCTTCCAAACAACATTAATTGCCTTATTTGTTTTGCTTATTTATACTATTTACTGCACTTTTTTATTGTCTGCTGCCTACTTTTATACTGCACTTATTTACCGTGTACTAAACTACACTGTTACACTGCATTTGCCTGCTACACTGTTCCAATAAATTTGAATTTTATTGTTGTTTTCACTGTTTAGCAAGCTTTTTTTGTTGTTTCCACTGTTTGTTAAGTACTTACTTGTAGTTTTTCACTATTTTAAATCTATCTGTTTTGCCTGCGCTGATTTTCCCACCAAGCAGTACTTAATTAACTGACCTGTTAACTGTTTAAGTCATTCTTTAGAATCTCCTCACTGATTTTCAGCTATTTTAGACATTTTTTCAGTGTCTCACTGCTATTTTTCTGCTGTGTTAAATATTCTCTATTGTTTCCCACTGAAACATGGGTAGCTAGTAGCTATAGCATAGTCCAGATCTAGGCCTGCTGCTTCTGGAACTGTTTGCAGTGGTTTGTTTGTTCTGAGCACATTTTTCAGGCCATCTTGGATTGGCGGGGGCCTATCTGCACTTTTGTGAGAGAACTGTATTGATAGAGACCTGCTTGGTAAGGGTAGGCTGGTTTAGGGCTTGGAATAAACGTCCTCATTGGTCCTTTTGAATTTTGTTAGAGTTTTTTTTCAAGTTTTAGCTTCTGGTATTTAGGCCCTGCATCTGAGTGAGAAGGTTTCTGCTTGTCTGCACCAAGCTGAACTGAGGTGAGCTACCAGCCACAACTTTGAGCTGAGATACCAGATGATTAGAAGCTTCTGAGCTTCCAAAAAACATAAGTTGCCTGTTTTTTTTTTGCTTATTTATACTATTTACTGCACTTTTTTATTGTCTGTTGCCTACTTTTATACTGCACTTATTTACCGTGTACTAAAGTACACTGTTATACTGCATTTGCCTGCTACACTTTTCCCACAAATTTGAATTTTATTGTTGTGTTCACTGTTTACCAAGCTTTTTTGTTGCTTCCACTATTTTAAATCTATCTGTTTTGTCTGCTCAGGTTTTCCCACCAAGCAGTGTCTAATTAACTGACCTGCTATCTGTTTAAATAATTCTTTAGAGCCTTCTGGATGATTTTCTGCTGTTTTAAACATTTTTTCAGTATTTCACTGCTATTTTTCTACTGTGTTAAATAAATAAATCTAGTATACATGCGAGAGATGTATTTACTCCAAGAATCTAGAATCACTGCTTGCTCTCACTCAAAACAGTAACATGGAGAAGGTTGTCAACTCACCCACCACTATATATTCACATAGTACCACTACTCATACACATACCACTACTCAAACACATAGTATGCATCAAACACATAAATCCACATACACAGAGGTTCTCTCAGAAAACTTACAAAAACACCAGAGACCTCCAAAACACAAGTCTGCTACAGCTAACACAGTCTCCACAGCACCCATGACACATACCGACACCAGTGTCTCACCCACCAAGCCAGTAAGGTGTAACACTCAAAAATCTTGTTTTCTTGTCATTGGAGACTCAGTAGTGAGACACATGGATGTCCCACTCACCAGGTTGGACAAAGAGAAAGTCACACTCAGCTGCATGTCCGGTGCCAGGATTTGTCAAGTCACGCATGCACTCAGGTCTCTCAGCGACAAGTACCATTATGACTCTGTCACAGTTCATGTTGGTGTGAATGACCTGAGATGTATCTCCCTGGACTATATGAAGAGAGACATGGCCGAGCTCTCTGAGTATGTGTCCCAGGCAAGTATGTCCCTAGCCTTGAGCAGCATACTACCCTCACATAGAATGATGCCACAGTATAAACAAAAAATGATTGATTTCAATAATCAGCTTAGTTTTTGGTCCCATTCCAAGGGGATCCAGTTCCTGTCTTCCTGCGAAGCCATGGTCGACAAACCTCGCTGCTTTGCCAGAGATGGTTTTTACCTGGCACCCATAGGCTTTTGGCTGCTGGCAAAGGCTCTTGCCACCCCCATAGTGCCTTTTTTAAGCAAGATCTCAAAAACAACATTACTAATGTGAACTTAACAAATCAGAACAAAATAAGGGTCATGCTGCTAAATGCTAGGAGCTTAATCCAAAAACTGCACTCCTTGGAAGCACTTCTGCCACTAGAAGATGTAGCTGTCTGTGCAGTTACAGAAACATGGTTTAAGGCCTTAGAGAGTACCCAGGCCCTGCAAGGTTACAATGCCTTCCACATCTTTAGACCATAAAATGAACATGTGAAAGCCAAAGGAGGTGGTGTTTTAATCTATATTAAATATAAATTCACCTCCTGTCTAGTTAGACTGGTCAACTCCATGGAGTTACTCCAGATCCAGGTTACGGTGGGTAAGACCTCCATTCAAGTCTTAGCCAGTTATAGATCCCCCTTCATGGTTCATGACACCCATGAAGCCTACTTAACCAAACTGAAGACAATCCAAATTTTATCGAACACACTGGTTATGGGGGATTTCAGTTATCCCGCCATCAACTGGGAAACCTACTCTAGCCCAAACTCACTAGCAGAAAAGTTCCTTGACTTTGTGAATTCAAATGCCCTGGAGCAAATTGTCCATACCCTGACAAGAGGAACAAACATTCTAGATCTGGTCCTCACCATGTCAAACAGGTGCTCTGCTGCAACTGTTGGACCTTCATTAGTTAAAACTGACCACAAATCAGTTGCTTTCAAACTGACGCTAACATCAGAATTTGCAAAGGGTGAAATCAGACTAAAATAATTTCACCAACATAAACTATACCAACCTAAGCGAAGGTATAAATGCATTCCAAGCCCCACCCCAAGCTGAAAGTGGTAACTATGCCGAAGCTTACACTAATGCCCTGTACAATCATTTGCATAAGGGTATGAACTTGGCTGTATCAGACAGAATCAAAGCCAGAGCTCCAAGTAAAACCAATCTGCCATGGTGGACTTCCAGCATCAACAAACTCTACAATAAATGCAAAACGTTGCTGTCCAAGAAAACAAAGACAAGGACCCAACAATGGAAAATCACCCTCCTCAGCCTTAACAGGCAAATAAGACAACTTGTCAAATCCTCCAAGAGCTCTTTTGAGAGAAATCTAGCAAGTACTGTTAAGGATAACCATAAGGCCTTTTACAGCTACATACATTGCCTAAAGTGTAGGACCCAACCATGTGCAGAACTGGTGGTCAATGGTGTTATACGCGCTGACCACACAGTGATAGTGAATGTGATAGCGGATAGGTTTGGTGAAAATTTCACTCCCTTATCCCCTTTTAACTTACAACAAACTCTTCCCCAAATCCCCCCCCACCTTACATATCTGAAGAACAGGTCCTCCAAGCCCTGTCCAAGGCAAAGAGCACAGCCTCTATGGGACCAGAAGATACCCCAGGCTGTCTTCTAAACAGGTTAAAACATGAATTAGCATCACCACTAAGTACCCTTTTCAGTCATAGCTTAACTACAGGCTTTGTTCCTGCTGAATGGAGAACAGATACAGTTATTCCCCTCCACAAAGTTGGCCTCGCAACAGACCCAGGGAATTACAGACCCATAAGCCTGACCAGCCTTATCTGTAAGGCCATGGAACATATTTTTATAGTCCTCATAAATAAAGACATAGGTGACCTCCAAACCCTGGATCCTACCCAATCTGGCTTCTTGAAGGCAGATCCTGCCTGTTAAATCTGATGGATTTCTTTGAAAGTGTGACCAGGGCCATTGATGAGGACCAATCTGTGCACACAGCATACCTCATCTTGGCAAAGGCTTTCAACACAATCCCACATTCAGGTATTACCAATAAACTTAGCAAACTGAATGTAAGCTCCTTTGTTGTAAGATGGGTTGCTAACTGTCTCACAAACTGGACACACACTATCAAAGTGGGTGACTCCACATCGACCAGCAGACTTGTTACCAGCAGGGTGCCACAGGGGGCAGTGCTGGGTCCTCGACTGTTTGGTATATACTTCTCAGAAGTTCAGGTCAAAACTAAAGGGTTGTGGCTGACCAAGTTTGCAGATTACTGCAAACTAGGTGCAGTCGTTGAATCCTCAAATGATGTCAGTATACTCCAGGAGGGTCTCACACAGACCAATGACTGGTGTATTAGTCATGGTCTCAAACTGAATGCAAAGAAATGTGTCATAATTTCCTTTGACACAAACAATGCCCCTTCACACTATCAAATCAACAGCAATACCCTAAGTACACATGAAGTGGTAAGGGACATGAGATCACAGGTTGGCCGCAACCTTAACTTCGACCGCCATGTGTCTACCGTTGTAAGGAAAGCTTTCCATGTAGCTCACCTGATTAGTAAAGGCATTGCCTTGAGAGTAAAAGAAGTTATAACCCCACTATACTCGGCACTTATCTGTCCCATAATTGAGTATAATGCCCCATTCGGTATGTACTGTACTAAGCACCTGCAGCAATTAGACAGACCTCAGAGGTTTTTAACAAAGAAGATCAAGGCCCTCCAGCTTGTGCCTTACACGGACTAACTAAAGTCCCTGTCACTATACTCTGTATCATATAGACTTCTTAGGGGAGATTTATGCCTGGCCTATAGAGCGACCCAAGACTCAAACCTAATGAACTTACTGCATATCCATAAATCAAATTGGTCTAGGGCTACCCGTTCCAGGGACTTAAATATGGCCTGCAACTTAAACAGGACACACTGGAGGGAGAGATTTGTCTCCCAGCAACTACTATGTCTTTGGAACATGCTACCAATTCATGTGAAACAGTGCATTTGTATGACACTGTTCAAGAAGACCCTGGAAGAGTGGCTGGGGCATTGTAAATTCTTACCGGGGATAGTGCCCACAACCCTCCTGGACATGGGCATTCATCACTAAATGCAACTTTGCGTATTGACTAGTACTTCTACAGTATTACATTGGGTTGAAATGGCTAGGCTTAAAATTACCTCCGGGTCGATAGCCTAGTAATCTCCTATGATCCTATGATCCTACAAATAACAAACATTTTTCCACAGCCAGACCTTTCAATTTTTCATCCCTTCCTTAAAAGTCTATGCATTCCTTTTTACTGGGCTATTAGAAGATGCAAGAAATAATGCAGTACTTACATGACCAATTTTATTTCTTCGCACATACTTTTCACATTCTACAATGGTAAAACAAGACATTATTAAACGCTGGAATTTCTGGAATAACAAGTATGCCACAGCTTTGAATTAGTTTTGCAACAGTCACATGAGAAGTAGCAAAATTCTTAGCATAATTATCCATCCAGTGTGAATGAGCATCTATCAGAATTAGAAACATTTTTCTGATGAATGGCTCAAATTATACAATAATGGTTCTTTGCCATTCAAAAACGTACATGCTGATTGGACAGCAATCCTGGCTCAGTTATTTAACATTAGCATTTCAAGCTGCTTCGATGAACTTGCAAGTGAGTTAAATGTTGGCTGACCAGAGTTTAATTTGCTCAGAATGAGCTGATGCATTGCCAGTAACATCTAACATCAATACTTCATTAAATATATCCAAATCCATATGTTTTTTTCAGGAGCATATACTTTACTTGATCCTTCAGCATTAGAAAAGGAACTAATGTGGGTCTGAATTATCTCAGGTTGGCATATTCTGGAATATAAATGATGTCTGTGATGACTTTTAACATCATAATTTCTTCTTTATATACAGCTTTATGTTTGATATAGCATTTTACATTTTCAACATGTGCTTGCTTTACTTTTAGATGTCTAACTGAATTCAGTTCATTCATTTTCTGTCCAGTAAACTGTTTTCAAAGATAATGTCTGTTTCTTTTTTTATAAGCAATTTTCATATCAGCAGCTTCCACTATTGTATATATTCTTTTATATTAGTTTTCAATACATAATGATCATACTTTATTTGATAACAACCTCAAAATTCATAGGCTGGTCTTCTATCTATATTTGTAACAGAACTGGGATAAGCAGTTGCAGATTTCAGCTGCAAAGAATATGTTAAAGAAACATTTTATGTATCCTCTGTACTTTCCTTTCATCTCTTTCAACGCATGCTGTCCAGCAAGATTTCATTTTCTTAGTTTTACAGTCTTTTGCTATGTGCCAAATTCTACACTAGAGGACAGTTTTGTTTAAATTTGAACTGTGATGTATTCTTTTGTTTAGTCTTGGGACCTTGCCACTTACTGTATTTTTTGTACAATGTTTCATGATACAGACAAATGTCTATCTTGCACATTTGTACATTTTCTGTACAAGTATCTTCACTCAAAATATACTCAGTGGCTGTGTCAATTATTTATTTATTTAGTTCCATTTGTTTACCAGGAAAGTTCAACTGGGCCAGAAACCCATTTTCAGCGGAGGCCTGGGGAGAAAAGCTTCACAGAAACATAAGCAAAATACAGTAATTAGTACAATAGTATACATATAGTAAGATGCAGAATACATATAATCAAGTTAGTCTATACAAAAAAGTATTCAATACTGCTTTCTAGTAGATTCAAGTTCAAAAAAGAAAATCACGCAATCATTTCAGTAAAGATTACTGTGAGAACAATAAAATTAGTACTGTATACAAATTAAATAATACTTATGAACGAATAAGATTTCCATTGTATATTTTTTATGAGCAGTAGTAACACCAAGGAGAGGGAGAAAATGAGATAAGGAATGGACAGTATGGTGTGAGAGTTATAGATATCTTGTCAGCTAGGTTTGGTGCATTATAAATTCAACATTCCACCCATTAATTCTCACAATTTCTTTCCAACAATCTGATATCCACTCTTATTTCTTCAGATTTCAGTCGCACCCACAAACAGTTCATTTCATGTTTCCATTCAACAATATACAAAATATTTAGAACAGACTTTTTTTTACATTTACATACCTTCACAAAGTATCATTTTCTAGCACAGACTCTACAATATTTGTGAAAAACAAAACATAACTTTCTCTCATGTGTATAGCAACACTTATTTATATGAGGCTTGGGTTTCTATTATACAAATCTTTCTCAGATCTCTATTGTGATGCCCATGGCCAAGCCCAGCAATCTAGGACCCTCAATCCTCACCAATAACACCAGTGAGGGGCGGCTCATATAGGAGGAAATTATAACAAACACACACAGTAAAGTGCAATTTCCCTTAAGAGCACACAGAGATAACAGTCAGTCTGGGGCTGGTCACTCCCTTGTTCTCCAGGTCCCCAATAAGACTCCCCACTGGCACAGCTATAGGGTCCAGATCACAGCCAGCTGGGCAAGCTAAAACCTCCAGCACTCTCTCTGTCCAACCAGTGCTTCGTGTCCCTGCCCAAGCATCCGACACACACACACACTTTGAGATAAGAGTTTTATACAACCACACAGACACTCCTGGGGAAGGCTGGCAAGGTTCTCCAGCTGTGCCCCTTTTACCCAGACTATATGGTAGAAATCACTGCCACCACCCAGCTAATAATTATCAGCTACAGAAAGGCCCTTAAAAGGGTGTCCAATTATTACTGTGCAGTATTATTATCCACCTGGTAAGTGTGACTAAACAGTCAAGGCTTATTAGAATGACTTGGTACAAGATCACTATATACATGCAATGCACTCTAGAGCTTAAATTATCTCTACACAAAACAGCCACAGTTAAAAGGGTTTAAAAATATTTAATAATAAATAATTAAAAACATAAGACAATACTTTGCTAGTCAAGAGTTCAGAGATCACAGAGAAATACTTAAAATAATTCAGTAGTACAGTTCTGACATCACAGAAAAACACTTAGTCTAATCTTTCTAGTTTCTAGCTATTTCTAAGACAAAACACAAGTCTAAGATAAACTTACATTTAGAGCAAAACAGTGCTGATGATTTGGATGGTCAAGACAAAAATGCTTAATGCTCTCTTATTCTCTCTGTTTTTAAAATCACATTCCTGGTTCACATTACATCATTCTTCACACTTCCTTGGGTTCCCAGGCTAACAGAAACTACATTTACATTCTTAACATCTCCTTTTGATATCTTGCAGCTGGTCAGGAAGAAGAGCAATAAAAATACATTAGCATGTTTAACTCTTGGTTAAAACAATAGAAAGAATGCCTTCATTTAGACATTTCGGCATCATGTTTAGATCAAAGGGTCACAACATGCTCGACTTGGTCAGCAGAGTGCACTGTTGTTACATTTTTTTCAGTTCCACATGTACCATGCATTTTACCATTTAAGACAGCAAGCCTGTGGTTTACATTAATATGTAAAGATGACAGAATTATCTACAAAATTATATCTGGCTAGGCTGTCAGCCTTCACCTATCTTCACCCAATCTTCCCATATCTCCCCCTAGAGAACATAAGCTAGTTTTTCAAGTGGCCCTTGAGAAATGCTGCTTGAGGGAGTTAGATCTCTCTGAGTGAACCTTACCCCATTCCCTGTCTTGAGAGCCCATCTGCATTGGCATTGCTAATCCCACTGCGGTGCTGCACAGACATATATGCTTGCAACCCCAGGTTCCATCTTAGCAATGTGGCATTTTGCTGGCTGGCTCTGTTTAACCATGTTAGGGGGCTGTGATCTGAGCCCACAACTGAGAAAACCACTGGGTGCTCTTCCCCCTCTGAAGAAATCTGGCTAAGTTCAACCCTTACCCCATGGTTCAAAGCATCCACCTGCACAACAAATTCCCTGCTGTAACCTGGACTGGCTAACACAGGAGGTCTTCCCAAAGCTTCTTTAAGCTTCTGGAATGCCTTCTCACATGCTGGGGTCCAAACTACCTTATCTGACCTGTTCTTCCTTGTCAGGTCTGTGAGGGGAGTAGCTATGGTACTATAACTGGGGACAAACTTTCTGTAGTACCCTGATGTCCCTAAAAATGCCCTCACCTGCTTTTTAGTAACAGGTGCTGGTCATATATTCATGCTGCTCTAGGGCCTCATCTGTCCATTAATTTCCTGTAGTCCGCACAGAACCTGGTGCTGCCATCCTTCTTTGGCACCAGCACCACTGGGGAGGCCCAGGGACTCTTGGTCTCTTGAATCACCCCTAGTTCCAACATCTCCTGTACCTCCTCCCTCAGAGTCTGTTTGACTCTCTCAGGTACTCTATAAGTGGCCTGTGTAAGAGGCCTTTGGGGTCCTGTATCCACCTGGTGCTGCCCCAGGTTTGTGCACCCTGGTTTCCCAGTGAACATGTCCCCAAATTCCTGCAACACTGCTCGGATTTCTCAAACCTGGGTAGGAGATAGCTGCTGGGACATTGCTACCCCTTTCACTGAGGTGTCAGCCCGAGCCTCACTGAAGAGATCAGCCACCAGATCTCCCTCAGACTCCTCCTGCAATCCACTGCAAATACTCAGCACAAGGGCATCCTATCATGGTAAGGTTTCATCATGTTAACATGGTACAATTTGTGCCCCTGTCTTCTGCCTAGCAGTTCCACCATGTAGTTAACATCACTTACCTTTCTTACCACCTTGTAGGGTCCCTCCCAAGCTGCTTGCAGCTTGTTGTGTCTGACAGGAATGAGAACCATTACCTGCTTCCCCACAGCATATTCTCTAGCTCAAGCATTCCTGTCATACCACACCTTTTTCTGTTGTTGGGCTTCTGCCAGGTTCTCCTGGGCCAAGCCCATGAGTTCCCTGAGCCTTGTCCTGAGGTTTAGGATATATGCCACAACAGACTCCTTGTGAGACTCGCACTCACCTTCCCACTAATCTCGAAATAAATCTAGAGGTCTCCTCACGCTATGCCCATACAGCAACTCAAAGGGTGAAAAAGTATGGATTCCTGGGGAAACTGTCTGTAAGCAAACAACAGATGGGGCAAACTTTTGTTCCACTCCCTCTTAAATTGATCTGCAAATGTCCATAGCATGGACTTTATTGTAGAGTTTAACCTCTCAACAAGACCATTAGTCTGGGGATGGTAGGGGTGGTCTTCAGGTGCATCACCCAACAGTACTTCCACAGCAAGCCAGCAGGTCTGACATGAAATTGGCACCTCTGTCAGTCAGTATTTCTTTTGGGAAACCTACCCTGCTGAAAATCTCTAACAAAGCATTTGCCACCTTCTCTGCCTCAATGGAGGACAAAGCCACTGCCCCAGGGTATCATGTAGCATAATCCACTACCACTAGGATATACTTTTTCCCTGTGGAACTTGGGGTACTCAGAGGACCCACAATATCCATAGCTACCCTCTGAAATGGCTCCTTAATCACAGGCAAAGGCATCAAAGGAGCCCTCACCTTGTCTCCTGCCTTGCCTACCTCTTGGCACTGCTCACAGGTCCTGCAGTACCCTGTTATATCTCTGGAAATTCCAGGTCAATAAAAGTTCTGCATAATATGCCTCTTTGCATGTTTTATGCCCATATGACCTGCAAAGGGAATATCATGGGCTATGGCTAGAAGTGCCAGATGGTAGGCTCAAGGCACTACCAACTACTGTACTGTCTCACCTTCTAGCACTCCCTCAGGGGTCCACACTCTGTATAGTAACCCTTTGTCCCAGTATACAGATGCCTCCCTAGTTACCTGCCTCAGGCCTTGCAATATAGGGTCTGAGAGCTGAGTCTGTCTCAACTCTCTCCTTGTAACCTTTCCCAGCTCTCCTTCCACAGGAAGTCTGTCATCCTCTGACAGTGGTGCTCACTATCAGCCTGGGTCCACTACTCACCTCTACCTTTGCAGTCACTCTGTCCAAGGGACCATAAGTACCCCCAAGCAGCTGTGGCTCATCTTCAGTCTCACTGCTGCAGGGTATATCCCTCCCTGAAGTAACCACCTCACCAGTCCTGGCTGCAAGTATGCAGTCTGTCTGGGTCTCCCCCAGGCTACCAGACCCACATGCTTGTCTCCTAGCCTGACTGCATGTAACTGCATAAACACATGATACTGCCTCATCCAAATCCTTCCCTATCAGGACATCTTCAGGATGGTAGTTTGGTACCCTTGTTATCTCAAGACAACCTACTATTGGCATTTTGTCTTTCCCGCTTACTGTCTCTCTCACCTTTTGTTCTCCACCTTGCCTCCTTGGACACCTGTATGCCACATGGCCCCACTGGTTGCATTCAAAATATTTAACCCTAGCTCCTGGACGTGTACCTGGACTAGTGGCTTCCCCTGCTACTGGCAGATTCTGTTAGGGCAGTCTGTGCTGTCCACCATGGGTTCCTATAGACCCATGAGCAGTACTGGGGGTCCCTTTCCTGTCAGGGCTGCCCTGCTTGCCAAGTATAGGTCTCTCATCTTTCCCAATTCATCTGAAGTAGCACATTATCTATCAGCTAACCAGCTCCTCATGTCCACAGGCAAAGTGCTAAGGAATTATTCCCTCATCAAACGGTCGGCCAGCCCTTCAAACATGGTGACCTGACATCCACTCACCCACCTATGGAAATAAGTGCTCAGTTCAGCAACATATTCACACACACTTTCATCTGTCTTGCGTCTATACTCACAAAACATTTTCCTATACATTTCAAGTGTTAGCTCAAATAATTCTAACAGGTGATTTTTAACAGCAGTATAATTAAAATATGCAACGTCAGATATTTTTGACAAAACAGTTACAGCTTTACCATGGAGTAAGGGGGTCAGGAACCATACCCAGAACCTTTGATCAACACCATACTGTTTGCATACTCTCTCAAATATATGAATGAAACTATCAAAATTATCCCCCTATTTAAACTGCGGAGGAAATTTACTGACCTATTGTGATTCTGGGGTCCAGTTACTCCTTTCCCCATTACCTGCATGACTCTGGTGAAGAGTCAGCATTTCCCTCTCATGCCTCCTCTGCTGTTTTGTTTTCCTCTGCTTCTATCTCCAAACACCAGTCCTCCAACTCAACTTTAGCTCCAGATAGAGTTTTAAGACTCTGCAAAAAGGTTGAGTTGTGCATTCTCCTTGGGTATTATATCTCCACTGCCAGTCCATCTGTCCTCCTGGTTGCTGTTTTCTGATGCAGCTGTAACCAAGGCTGCAATCAGGTCTGCCTTAGTCAGGTTTCCATGCACCAGTCCCCTAGCCTGGCATATCTCCGCCAGCTGGCTCCATGTCAGCTTTCCATACTCCTCTGGTGACTTGCTGCCTGCTCACCCTGACTAACTAAGCTAACAAAAGAAATAAAACAATTGTGATCTGAACTCTGAGTATTCACTGCGTGGCTAATTTAGAGTACAAAACACCTTCAAAGCTCACTGTACACAAGCTACAGGGATTCACTCTACCCACACTACTACAAGCCAATTAGTATTTGCCAACCAATTAATATGTGGTGTGGATATCCCACCACTGCCAAACAATTAATATGTGATGCCCATGCCCTGGCACAGCAATCAAGGAGCCTCAATCCTCACCACTAACACCAGTGAGGGGCGGCTCATATAAGAGGAAAGGATAACAAATACACACAATAAAGTGCAATTTCCCTTAAGAGCACACAGAGATCACAGTCAGTCCAGGGCTGGTCACTCTCTTGCTCTTCAGGTCCCCAATAAGACTCCCCAATGGCACAGCTATAGGGTCCAGATCTCAGCCAGCTGGGCAACCTAAAACCTCCAGCACCCTCTCTGTCCAACCAGTGCTTTGTGTCCCTGCCCAAGTAGCTGACACACACACACTCTGAGATGAGTTTTATACAACCACACTGACACTCCTGAGGAAGGCTGGCACAGGTTCTCCAGCTGTGCCCCTTTTACCCAGACTATATGGTAGAAATCACTGCTACCACCCTGCTAATAAACATCAACTACCAAAAGGCCCTTAAAATGGTGTCCAATTAATACTGTGCAATATTATTATCCACCTGGTAAGTGCGACTAAACAGTCAAGGCTTATTAGAGTGACTTGGTACAAGATCACTATATACATGCAATGTACTTTAGAGTTTAAATTATCTCTACACAAAACAGCCACATTTAAAAGGGTTTAAAAATATTTAATAATAAATAATTAAAAACACAAGACAATACTTTTTACTACACAGTGCTAGTCAAGAATTCAGAGATCACAGAGAAATACTTAAAATAATTCTGTAGTACAGTTCTGACATCACAGAAAAACACTTAATCTAATCTTTCTAGTTTCTAGCTATTTCTAAGACAAAACACAAGACTAAGATAAACTTACATATAGAACAAAACGGTTACACTTCATAATCTTGAATTACTGAAATCCCAAATTTCAGTAACCCGGGACCATGAAGCCAAAAACCAGAATGCTGAAAGTGCATAAGAGCTAATTCGAATATCTTGAATCCACGCTTATGCATTTCCATTACATTGCGTGTAGTGTTATGGTGCCTGAGATTGCAAGTGAGTGAGTGTGTGTGTGTGTTTTTGTACATTGTATGTGTGGATAAGGGTAGGGAGGTATAAGTGTGAGTGTTGGATTTGTTGGTGTTTGTGTATGTGTGATGTGCATTTGTGTGCAAACGAGTGGGGGATGGCATGGTGTGAGGTTTTTTTTTTTATATTATGTGCGACCTCAGAGTTGGTATATATAAGTAGGGGGGGTGCAAGTGAGTTTGTCCCCCTGCTTATATGTAGTGTAGGGTTGTGTGGTTTGTGTGCTGTGGGTGGAATGGTGTGTGTGTGTTATGTGGTGTATGGCGTATGTATGTTCGTGATTGCGTGATTCAGGATTGTGGATTTCAGTATTGTGAATTGTTTGACTTTATAGTCTCGGGTTACTGAAATTCGGGATTTCAGTAATTTGAGATTATGAAGTGAAACCAGAGCAAAACATTGATGATGAGTTGGATGGTCATGACAAAAATGCTTAATGCTCTCTGATTCTCTCTGCTTTTAAAATCACATTCCTGGTTTACATTACATCATTCTTCACACTTCGCTGGGTTCCCAGGCTAACAGAAACTACATTTACATTCTAAACATATCCTTTTGTTATCTTGCAGCTGGTCAGGAAGCAAAGCAATAAAAATACATTTGCATGTCTAAGTCTAGCAATTTAACTCTTGCTTAAAACAATAGAAAGAATGTCTTCATTTAGACATTTTTGCACTATGTTTAGATCAGAGGGTCACAACATGCTTTACTTGGTCAGCAGAGTGCAATGTTGTTACATTTTTTCAGTTTCACATGTGACACTATTTTTACCATTTAAGACAACAAGCCTGTGGCTTACATTAATATGTACAGATGACAGAATTATCTACAAAATTCTACCTGGCTAGGATGGCAGCCTTCACCTATCTTTACCCAATCTTCACATCCATTTTTATTTATTTACATTGCTATGATGCATCCTTACACTGTTTCAGTGCATTACTAAGGTGCATCCTCACCCAGGCTCTCTTTTTCATATCTATTACGTATGTAACATATTTTCACTTTATTTCTGATTTTACCATTTGATTTGACTGTTACCATTTTACACATGCCCTTTTCCTCATTCAGTTCTGCACACATCCACAGATTATGGTATAGTAATGTCTATTTTGCTTAGTATACAATCCCTTACTTCATGATGCCATACAGCAGAAATGATTCTATCACCTGTTAATAAATCATGCAGCTCACAATATTCACAGTTTTAGCTCAGTTCGTCAGCAAAGCAAAACATAAATCTATATACTTTATAGTACCTTTATCTTTGTAAAGAACAAATATGAAATAAACAGCAATTGTTTTATACATACATACATACATACATACATACATACATACAAAGATTTCAAGCATGGGTGTTAATGGCCTTCTAGCTTGCCAATATATAAAACACTTGCTCCCATAATAAGTGTCCAAGCTGTTCTTAAAGTATCTGAATTAGTACTTGCTTTAATGTAATTTGGTATATGTTCCATGCATCAGCTACTCCATCAGGGAACCAATTAGTACACTTCTCATTCCTATAGAATTTTCTACATAGGTTATCTGATGATTCTCTAGTACTTTTTGTTAACCTCAAAGATTCCCAGAGGCAATTGTCTCTAAATGACCTATATACCTGAATAAGATCTCCTCTTAGTTGTCTGTAACAGACACTGTACAAATTCAGATATTTTAGTCTTTCATAATAACTTAAATGTTCATATCCAAGGATGCCCTTGGTATATTTCTGCTGTACTCTTTCCAGTTTACTCATATTTGTTTTCTTATAGGGTTTCCATATTGTTATTCACTACTCAAGTTTGGTTCTAATGTAACTAACAAACAATGACTTCATCATTTTTCATTTCCTAGACTTTATAAATCTTTTTATAGAACCTATAATTCTACAACTATCATTAACTAATTGGTAAAAAACTTTCTTACACTGTGAGGGACACCAATGAGGAAGAGAAAAGGCAAACACTACTAAAAACTCCTGACGTCCACCACAGCAGTAAAACTTAATAGTAAAATCAAAACTTTAATAAAAAGAATATAACATAAAATAAGCAGTCCTCAGTCTTCCGATAAGCGCTTTCGGCAAATAAGCCTTCCTCAGATCATATAAAAAGGACTGTTCAGCTTTTGTATTTATAAGGCATCACAGCCATTTCTCATTTAGTTCTCTGACACGCCATTGTTGCAAACCAAAAGGAGGCCAGCTAGCAGAGAGGTATAATTTCCTTCATTGTAATTAAAAGGGCAGGGCTTCTCTTTACTATAGGATTGTATATGGGAAAACTAATAGCTATGGATGTGAATACATTATATGAATGAAGCAACATTCAAGTAAACTTGCTAATCATATTCCTTCTATTCTTAAGTGCAGGTTTTAATGGCACAATAGCATTCAAGCCTGGTGATCTGTTTGTTCTTAAATTAGTTATCCAGCATGTTTCCCTTAGCTCTGTGCGATTATGAACATCACCTCCTCTTGTGGTCTGACAGACTGCCTCTATGGCCTTAAATACAAAGTAATGAGAAGGATACTGTGCTACGTGGGCTGCTAAGGCATTATTGGGATCTTTCTGTTTGATGTCCCTCAAATGTCTGAGGATACGTTCCTTAAGACGTTGATCTGTTTTGCCAACATAAAAAGCACTACATTGGCAGCAAGTCGTTAAGTATATGATGTGGGAACTAGTACAATCAGCATAAACATTAAAAATGTACTGTTGCCTGGAGTATGGATGTATAAAAACATTGTAGCTGTCAATGGAGTTGCAAGCTTTGCATCTTAAGCACTTGAAAGTGCCATTTCTATTAGAATTGGGCCTATTTCTTTAAAATCCATCTTTGTTGCAAATTAGACATTTCAAATTCTTCTTATTCTTGTATAGGAATCTGGGCTGTTCACCTACAATGTCTGCTATTTTGTCATCAGTTGTCAATATTGGCCAAAACTTCCTAATAACTTCACATGCTTGCTTATTGTCAGCAGTGTATGTTAACAAACATTTAAGTTGCTGTGATTGAGTTTTAAGATCCAGGCTCTCATGATGACTCGATGTGGGTTCAGAGAAGTAGGGACGTCCCTTTCCTCTCCTTAATTCCTGTGGATCATGCTTCAATCTTAGATTCTTTCTTTTATATGATCTTTTACTTAAATGTGTCTCAATATTTCTCTGTTCTGCTACAAAGTCTTCATTCTCGGTACATAATCTTGAGGTTCTTAAGATCTGATTCTCAAAGATGTTATCAAAAATATGTCCCGGGTGCATACTCCCCCTATGCAGATAATGATTTCTCCAGGTTTCTTTTTTATGAATTCCTGTACTGATACCTCTAACCAGATGCAGATGAATCTTTACATTCAGAAATTCTATGGTCTCCGAAGAATGTTTAACCACAAACTCTTGAAAATCAGTGCTCTCGTTGATAAAGTTGACAAAAAGGTCCAATTGTGTAGAGCTGCCTCTCCAAAGGATAAAGACATCATCCACAAAACGGCCGTAGTACACTAGATATTGTTTCCAAGTGCTGGGTATCAGTTCATTGTGTTCCCACTCAGCCAGAACCAAATTAGAGTAACTATTTGCACATGGGGTTCCCATAGCCACACCCTATGTCTGCAAATAGAAAGAATCCCCATACATAAAGATGTTATTTTCCAATACAAGTTCCAGCAAGGAACATATCGGTTCTACTTCCATACTGTTCCTTGCTAGGAAAGATCTTATTGCCTGTAGACCATAGTCATTCGGAATCATCGTAAACAAACTCTTGATGTCCATTGTCACTCTTGATGTCCATTGTCACTAGTAACAAATCTTCATATTTCTTGAGGTCCTTAGTAACTAAAAATATTTTTTTCAGAAAATCTCCTGAGTCCTTCAATACACTTCCTGCTAGTGGCAGGGCCTTCTTCAATTCATTCTCCACATACATGGAAACAGGTTCAGTTACCCACCCCCTACCAGAAACTATGGGACGTAGGGGTGGGTCAACTGGATCCTTGTGAATTTTGGGGAGTTTGCTGATGTATGGAAACATAGGTTTAGGGCAATCAAAGAACTCATATAGTTCTTGTGAGATATTTGCCTCTATCAATAGATCATATAGATGGCTATGAAAACGATCTACCTTAGTCATAGCTTCACTGTAAGTTAGTCTCTTATACGTTCTTTCATCATTCAACATAGAGAGCATTTTGTGCCTGTACCATATGGCTTCCATCACCACTATACATCCTCCCTTATCAGCAGCTTGATGACCAAGCTGTCTGTCTCCTTTATCTGCTTCAGCATCTCATTCTCATTAGTGGTTAAGTTGAAGAAACATCCTTGTCCTTTGGTTGTGTTACCCCTTAGTTTGAAGATTTCATCTTCACATAATCTCAAGAACATCTCCACTGGTGGAGGATTAGGGGGAACAAAGCTACTCAATTTTGTATAAGGTAGCCGTCTACTGTCATTAGCTTGTCCAAAAATATATTTTAATGCAAGGTTCCTGCAAAACATTCTGATATCTAGCACAAATTCACTAATATCAGACGGTAAGGCTGGAATAAAACTCAGGCCCTTGTCTAACAAAGAAATCATATCAGGGCTTAATTAAACTCTTATTAGAAAGATTCACTACTAAACTTGGATCAGATCCAATTAAAGTGTGAGCTTCTTCCTTTTCCGTTCTTGACTCTGTGTTCTTTGTGTCCTGTGATGGTTGAATTTGGAAAAAAACGGCAAGGGCCAATTTATCGGTGCATGCATTGCCCCTTCTTTAAGTCTAGTTGCTAGATTGGGGGCTAGGAGAGCATTCCTGTTGCCGGTTTCTGCACCCATAGTGGCTGTACTACTAGACGCTTCTCTTGAATCTGTTTCAGATGTTACAAAATTGGAGGTCGGTACTGATGAGTTAAGAATAACAGGGTTGTGAATGGAAGGTTCCAGATCAGTTAAACTGACAAGAGTAATCACATCTTCTCCATTAGGTCTAATAAAAGGTATCTTCTCCTTATGTGGTGGTAGAGCTCCCCGCCCCTTATTATTGAATTCCTCTCTCGGCCATTCAAAGATATGGCCTCTCACAAAATCCTGATGGTCACGGGCTAGCTTTTTAACCTTCTGCTGTCTTAGCTTCACTTCATAAGCATTCAAGTTAATCTGTAGTTGTTCTAGGCTATTTAGATGTGAGTCATGCAGCTCTAAGCTTTCTAATTCAGTCTGCTTAGTTGATATAATCGCTGCCATCCTTTCCTCTTCTGGCTTGAAAAATTCTATCAGCAAGTTCATGTATTTTCGACTTGTTTCAAGATTTATAATTTGCCATTTTGCGAGCAGATCTGGATAAGTGTTCCCATATGAGGGTAAACACTTCACTCGCATACCTCGAGGTACAATTTGATGGTGCAAGCACGCTTCCATATGGAAGCATTGCCACTGCAGTCTCTTGAGCCAGTAAGCTGCATTCTCCACTTCCCGAAATATATAATTAAAATTATTATCAGGAACCGATGCAACAACTGTGGAAGCAGCTACATTACCCAAATTCAGATCTAAAAGCAGGTTCAATAAGTATCCCGATAGATTAGAAATATGCATGTTCTGAGTTTGTCATTCAGGTTCAATTGCTGGCTTGCCATGTTCAGTGTAAGAAACAAAAACAGTCAATAGGTAAAAAACTTTCTCACACTGTGAAGGACACCAATGAGAAAGACAAAAGGCAAACACTACTAAAAACTCCTGATGTTCACCACGGTAGTAAAACTTAATAGTAAAATCATTCATATAATGCATTCATTCACATCCATAGCTATTAGTTTTCCCATATACAATCCTATAGTAAAGAGAAGCACTGCCCCTTTAATTACAATGAAGGAAATTATACCTCTCTGCTAGCTTGCCTCCTTTTGGTTTGCAACAAGGGCGTGTCAGAGAACTAAATGAGGAATGGCTGTGATGCCTTATAAATACAAAAGCTGAACAGTCCTTTTTATACAATCTGAGGAAGGCTTATTTGCCAAAAGCGGTTATCGGAAGACTGAGGACTGCTTATTTTATGTTATATTCTTTTTATTAAAGTTTTGATTTTACTATTAAGTTTTACTGCCGTGGTGGACATCGGGAGTTTTTAGTATCATTAACCAATTCGTTGATATGATTAGAAAAACTCATAGCTGAATCTATCCATATACCCAGGTCCTGAAATGAGTCTACAGTTTCAATCACTGTGTGCTGTATTAAATATTCATCTTTCAGTTTATAGCTTCCAAATCTCATATGCTTAGTTTTTGATGTATTTATCAGCATATTATTCTCATGTGCCCAAATGATCAATTTAGTCAAGTTAGTTTGCAGACATGTCTTATCTGTAGTCAGTTTACCCAATTTCAGGTCATCTGCATATAGACTATAGAACACCTCATATAAAAAAGTTAGGTCTGAAAGATACACGCTAAACAAGTAAGGGCCTAGGACAGAGCCCTGTGGGACACCCCTGACTGTAGCCAAGGTTTCACCTGTCCAGTTGTTGTATGATACTTGCCATGTCCTATTTGTAAGCTGTACAGCTATCCGTCTTATCAAGAGTACATCAATACCTATTTGCACTAATTTATTGATCAGTGTTTTATGTATGACCCTGTCAAATGCTGAAGTTAAATCTATATAAATTACATCACAATACAATTTTCCATTCATAGGTGTTATTATATTGTTATAGAACATCATGTTACAGGTGGTAATAGATCTGTTTTCAACTTATGCATGCTGATATATGGTTTCATGTCCCAACCTATCTGGTTCTGACAATAACTTATCCAATATTACCTTCTCCATTATTTTTCCATAGCATGAACATAAACGTAAGGATCTATATGATTCTGCGTTTGTCCTACTCCCCTTTCCTTTGAAGACAGGTTTAATAAGTGCATGTCTCCAATCTTGAGGAATCTCCCCATATTTATATGACCTAGTGAATAATAGATATAATGGGACCATAAGTTCTTGCTGGAGTGTTCTCAGGTCATTGTTTCTAATTCCGTCTCCTCCCTTTGCTTTGTTTGGATCCAGTTTGCGGAGTTCTTTTTTAATATAATCTAATTTGATTCCAGTATCTGGGGTTACCTGGATGTCACTAGGACAACTTATCACCCCTTTTGTGGAGTCAAATTGTTTTGTATAAGATTTTGTAAATATATCTATAATCTGTTGTGTCTGAGAATAAATTTTAGAATCTGCACACAGTTTATCAATTTGTGTGTCTTTACTCCTTTCACATCGTATGTCTCTATAAAAAAGTTTCGTATTATGGTCAATATCTTTAAATAAATTTTCTTCAAATTTTTCTTGATCTTGTCTCACACTATGCTTAATATGTTTGTCCAGCTTGTTTATTTCAGTTTTCAAAGTTGTAGTTCGACCTTTCTTCCATTTCTTATATATTTTGTCTCTCACCTTAGTCAGATATCTTGTTGTTATGGAAACATATCCCCCTGATGCAAAGGAGCCCACAGGATTTTTTGCAGGGGGGTGCAAACCCAGAGCCCCATCCACAAAGCCCCACCCCTCCACCCACAGCCCCACCCCCTCCACCCACATAGCCCCACCCCCTCCACTCATGCAGCCCCCTCCCCCACGCAGCCCTTACAGGGTCCCATTACTTGGCTATTTCTCCCCAGTTGCCATAAGCACTGTCAACATTTTTAGTGTGCATACTGTTTTATGCTTTACTTCTACAAAGATTACAGATATCTGGATTTAATTAGGAATCCGTGATAAGTTGTTTTACATACCCCATGTACATTGCAACTAACTCAAGGGAATTTTCAGCTGGCAGCCCTTTTGAATTCTGATCAAGAAGGCTTGGCTGTTCAGTTCTCTATACTGGAATAATTTCTCATTCATTGCTAATAATCATTTTATTTACTTGGGTACTAACAGAGTTTTACTTTTTACCTACCATAAAGACAAGATATTTGTTTTACCTCAAAATACTTCCACTTGTTTTATTTATTTATTTGTAAGTGACTTAGAAACAACTACTGGGGAATAGTGCTCATTAGCTCAGTATTTTTCATGTAGGACACTAAACTGAGTCCCATGAGCCTGTTCAGATTATACAGATTTAAACAGATTAGTTTATAACACTAGTGTTCTTTGGCTTCCAAGATTAGCTCTCAGTAACACAAGTTGCTGTTTAAATAAAAGCTGGCATTCTGTGCTCTGGATGCATGACACATTATAGCTGTATTTAACTTAAACTGTGTGCATTCACTAAATTATGTATATCTTTTAATTAATGCTTAATCAAGCATTTCTTCATGATCCCAACATTGACATAGTTGCAAATCATCACTTCATCTTTTTATAGATAATTCCAATAGACCTAATATATGCACATTATTAATTATTTTTTCAAGGTTAGTTTTACTGAGTGGGCAAGGGAAATTCTGGGTGTTTTCTGATTTTGTGTGGTTGACCCTTAGTTATATGAAACTGGGTCTGCATTATCACTGATGTGAACAACTTCATTATATGCTTAACTAAAAGCTTTAGACCTTTTTTCTTGACACAGCCATTACAGTATCCTTCCTTTTACTGTGATAAGCAAGAGTAGCCATGCATAAGAAGTGCACATAATTATACATATGATTATGCACGATTGTAATATATACAGATTGTATTAATTATAATATAAAATAATTTAATTATATCCCTTCTATAATACAACACCACTTGTTAGACTGTGTTTTAAATTTATAGTTTTGAATGTTTTTCCAGCAAGCAATGAAACAAAACATACGAGCCAATAATGACAAACTGCCCAATTCAAAACATTTCAACCATAAAAGGCCACTTAAACTTTTGTCATTACAATCCATCAATGTCAGTCAGTATGCACAATCTCTGCAGAAGTAAAAGTCATCTGAATAATTCCACATTATAGAGATCTGAAACTAATGAAGAGGTTATTGCTAGAAAACAAATTTATATTTCAGCATTTCATCAACAAATTCAGTGCCTGCTGCCCTTGAAGAATACATTGCCTATGTTACATTAAAAATGGTAAGCTGGTATATTTGCAATACAGAATGGGTGGTAAGCTGAAAAACAAGTTCATAGTTATTAGGCATCTCATCCAAAGGAGGACATAGCCGGGACTGCAGCACTCTACCCCTTAAAATACAAATCTACATGCTGTGGGAGTAGAACCTATAGCCCTCTGCATCAAGATGCAAGTATGCTACCTGCTGTACTACTAACACTGCTTTAAAATTCTATACCACAATAATGATACCATTTGCTAAACAAAACAGTTGCACATTTTAAGCAGACTTAGCATGAGCAGCAGTAAACTTCTCTTCCCTTGAAGCTCACAATTCCTTGAAAATACACTTGAAAATAAATATCATCTGCTAACTCTAAATAGGGCATTTCACTTTCTCTCACACACCTCAACCTCTGCAAGAAATCTGGACAAAGCTCAACATAAATAGGGACAGATTATAAATATTGCTCTCATGAATTTAGAACATTGCTAGAATAACAGGATTTATGTTAGTATGCATTTTATATGATGGACAGAAGGAAGGTTGGTATATTGTGTGTGCAAGAGACCAGATGGAAGGGGAGTAAGGCTAGGTGTATCGGAGGTGGGTTCAAATTGTTTTATCATGGTGTGGATGGGAGGAGAAATGGCGTAGGAGTTATCCTGAAGGAACAGTATGCTAAGAATGTTTTGGAGTTGAAAAGAGTGTCGGGTAGAGTGATGTTTATGAAGCTGGAAATTGATGGTGTAATGATGAATGTTGTTAGTGCATATGCTCCACAAATTGGGTGTGCAATGGATGAGAAAGAAACATTTTGGAGTGAGTTGGATGAAGTGGTGATGACTGTACCCAAGGGTGAGAGAGTGCTGACTGGAGCAGATTTCAATGGGCGTGTTGGTGAAGGGAACAGAGGAGTGGATGACAACGTGATCTGTAGGTATGGTGTTAAACAAAGGAATGCAGAAGGTCAGACAGATGGTAGTGGATTTTGCGAAAAGGATGGACATAGCTGTGGTGAATACGTATTTTAACAAGAGGGAGGAGCATAGGGTGACATACAAGAGTGGAGGAAGATGCACACAGGTGGATTATATCTTATGTAGGAGGGCCAGTTTGAAGGAGATTGGAGACTGTAAAGTGGTGACCAGAGAAAGTGTAGTTAGGCAGCATAGGATGGTGGTTTGTAGGATGACGTTGGTGATCAAGAAGAGGAGGAGGAGTGTGAGGGCAGCACCAAGGATCAAATGGTGGAAATTGAAAAAGGGTAATTGTGAGGTGGAGTTCAGGGATGAGTTAAGACAGGCACTGGGTGGCAGTGAAGAGTTACCAAATAGCTGGGTAACTACAGCAGAGCTAGTAAGGGAGATGGCTAGAAAGGTGCTTGGTATGACATCTGGACAGAGGAAGGATGATAAGGAGACATGGTGGTGGAATGAGGAAGTACAGGAGAGTATACAGAGAAAGAGGTTTGCAAAGAAGAAGTGGGATTGTCAGACAGATGAAGAAAGTAGACAGGAGTATAAGGAGATGAGGTGCATGGCAAAGAGAGAGGTGGCGAAGGCTAAAGGATAAGGCGTATGAAGAGTTGTATGAAAGGTTGGACACTAAGGAGGGAGAAAAGGACCTGTACCGATTGGCTAGACAGAGGGACCGAGCTAGGAAAGATGTGCAGCAGGTAAAGGTGATAAAGGATAATGAGGGAAACATACTCACAAGTGAGGAGAGTGTGTTGAGGAGATTGAAAGAGTACTTTGAGGGGTTGATGAATGAAGAGAATGAGAGGGAGAGAAGGTTGGATGATGTGGGGATAGTGAATCATGAAGTACAATGGATTAGCAAGGAGGAAGTAAGGATAGCTATGTAGAGGATGAAGAATGGAAAGGTTGTTGGTCCAGATGACATACCTGTGGATGCATGGATGTGTTTAGGTGAAATGGCAGTGGAGTTTTTAACTAGATTGTTTAATGAAATCTTGGAAAGTTAGAGGATGCCTGAGGAATGGAGAAAGTGTTTTGGTACCGATTTTTAAGAATAAGGGTGATCTGCAGATCTGTAGTAACTACAGAGGGATTAAATTCATCAGTCACAGCATGAAGTTATGGGAAAGAGTAGTGGAAGCTAGGTTAAGAAGGGGCATGATGATTAGTGATCAGCAGTATGGTTTCATGCCGGGAAGAAGCACTACAGATGCGATGTTTGCTCTGAGAGTGTTGATGGTGAAGTACAGAGAAGGTCAGAAGGAGTTGCATTGTGTTTTTGTAGACTTAGAGAAAGCATATGACAGGGTGCCTAGATAGGAGTTGTGGTATTGTATGAGGAAGTCAGGAGTGTCAGAGAAGTATATAAGAGTGGTACAGGATATGTACGAGGGTAGTGTGACAGCGGTGAGGTCTGCGGTGGGAGTGGCAGACGCGTTTAAGGTGGAGGTGGGGCTACATCAAGGATCAGCTCTGAGCCTCTTCTTATTTGCAATGGTAATGGACAGGTTGACAGATGAGATCAGACAGGAGTCCCCATGGACTATGATGTTTGCAGATGACATTGTGATCTGTAGTGAGAGTAGGGAACAGGTGGAGAAGACCCTGGAGAGATGGAGATATGCTCTAGAGAGAAGAGGAATAAAGGTCAGCAGGACTAAGACAGAATATATGCATGTGAATGAGAGGGAGGATAGACGAATGGTGAGGATGCAAGGAGTAGAGGTGATGAAGGTGGATGGGTTTAAATACTTTGGATCAATAGTTCAGAGTAACGGTGAGTGTGGAAGAGAGGTGAAGAAGAGAGTAAAAGCAGGATGGAGTGGGTGGAGAAGAGTGTCAGGAGTGATTTGTGACAGACTAGTACCAGTAACAGTGAAAGGGAAAGTCTACAAGAGGGTAGTGAGACCAGCTATGTTATATGGGTTGGAGACAGTGGCACTGACAAAAAGGCAGGAGTTTGAGCTGGATGTGGCAGAGTTAAAGATGTTAAGATTTGCACTGGGTGTGATGAGGGTGGACAGGATTAGGAATAAGTATATCAGATGGTCAGCCCAGGTTGGAAGGTTTGGAGACAAAGCCAGAGAGGCAAGATTATGCTGGTTTGGACATGTGCTGAAGAGGGATGCTGAGTATATTGGGAAAAAGATGCTAAAGATGAAGCTACCAGGTAACAGGAAAAGAGGAAGGCCTAAGATAAGGTTTATGGATGTGGTGAGAGAGGACATGCAGGTGGTTGATGTGACAGAGCAAGATGCAGAGGACAGGAAGAAATGGAAACAAATGATCTGCTGTGGCAACCGAAAGAAGATGATGATGATGGTATGCATTTTTCTTTAGGATATGACATCTAAAACTCAAATGTCTGTCATTATTTAGCAACTTCAATCCTTTTTAGGAAGAATATGGGGCAAAAAAATCTGGACATTCTGCAAAAACCTGGACAGCTGAGGGGTATGCTACCTCCTTCTTATACAGACAATATTTGTTTCTTATCCATAAAAGACCTGGTTCATGGGGAAGACATGATCAAAGTAAAAAATGAACAGCAAGCAAGAAACAAGCTCAAGATAAATTTCTTAAAGGATTCCTGCACAATTTATGGACCACACATGATAGATTGGCATTCTATTTAGTTTGCGGGTAAGCCTGCAAAGATGACTGCAAGTCTCCAACAAATGTAATGAGCTTCTGAAAATATTCTGAGAATATTGTAATCCTGTCCTTTTATTACAAATACTGCCATTCTGGGCTGTGGTGTAGTTCCTGTGTTGTCCATTACCTTACTTGGATAGAAGGAAGTTTCTTTGCTCACCAGTGGGAGTGGGGAGCCTTGAGCAGCCTACCTGTCCATGTAGGAAGTGACCTCAGCACAAGAAGCTGTAGTAATTGGTTGTTTTGGACCATTTCTAGCTCTTTTGTAGTTCACTGTTTAAAATCCGCAGAGCCGGTTAAACAAGGTTAAACTTTTCTGGCTCCGCCAAGTCTGCTCTTCAAATTTTCCCTTAAGAAAACTCTACTCTTAGTATAACCAGACTACTCACTATATTATAAGCCTAGCACTTGTTCTCAATACTTCTCTACTAAGTAAGCACTCTCGTACTAAGTAAAGCACTACATCCACTTACCACCCCTGTGAATATCCACTTCCCTTAAAGGTACAGCACTCCCTTATACTGTTCTAGCATGTCGAGTGGTAGATTACTGGCATCGTCTCCAATTCAGCTGGTCAATCTGGGTATCTTGAGACAATGCTACAATTGTCTCATGTACACAGACAACCCTCTCCTCCTCCCAACAAACACAAATACATGTGAGAGATGCAACTATATAGCCAAACTGGAGGCTGAACTCTCTCAACTCAGGGCTGGCATGACCAGACAGGAGGAGATGGCAACCACACACACAACAATCCCAGTCCCACATAGACTTACCACAACTGCAAACCAAACACATAAAAACACAAAGACATACCTGGAGGCTCTAATAAAAACTTACCAAAACAACAGAGACTCCCAAAGCAGACATCCAAAATCCACCACCTCAAAACAAAACACATGCAACACATACTTCAATAAATCAGTGTGTCAACCAATCACAGCCCTTAAGGCCAAACACCTTGTCTGATCCACTAGTAATAGGTGACTCTATAGTCAGACACACTGATGTCCCGCTGACCAGGCTGAACAAGGAGAAGGTGACTGTGAGCTGTCTATCGGGAGCTAGGATCCGCCACATAACACATGCACTCAAGTCACTCCAAAGCAAGTACAAATATGACTCCGTCATTGTCCATGCTGGTGTGAATGACCTGAGATGTACCTCCCTGGACTACATGAAAAGAGACATAGAGGAGCTCTCCGATTATGTAGCCCAGGCTGGTATGACCCTGACCCTGAGCAGCATCTTGCCCTCACCAAGAATGATACCACAATACAAAGACAAGATGATCAGCTTTAATAACTGGCTCAAGTACTGGTGTCATTCTAAGGGGATCCAATGTCTGTCTGCCTGGGATGACATGTTGGACAAGCCACGCTGCTTCGCAAGGGATGGCTTACACCCGTCACCACTGGGCTTCCGGATATTGGCTAAGGCTCTTGCCACCCCCATAGTGCCTTTTTTAGGCAAGGCTCAAAAGACAAACCCACCTCCTTAGAAAACAAAAATGGAAAAAACTAAGGGTAATGCTGCTCAACACCAGAAGTCTAAATCTCAAGATGCAGGCACTTGATGCACTCCTCAACATGGAGAACATCGATGTCTGTGCAGTAACTGAAACCTGGTTCAAAGCTCCTAAGAGCACCCCAGCGCTACCAGGCTATACCTCGTATCATGCTTTTTGGCCCCAAAACCCAGGCCGAACCACAAAAGGAGGGGGAGTGTCCATATTCATCAAGGACACTCACACTTCCAGGTTAGTAGTAACACATGAAGCATCAGAGACCATACAGGTGCAACTAACCATAGGCAAAACTGCTATACAACTGGTAGCATGTTACAGACCACCCTCCCAATCTCAAGAACCTCACACAGCCTTCCTGAAGACATTGGAGGATATGAATGTATCACAAAATACCATCATACTGGGAGACTTCAACTACCCAAACATAGATTGGGTACATTATTCTAGCCCTAATACCCTAGCCCAAAGGTTCCTGGAATTCATAAATTCAGATGCACTGGAACAACTAGTCACCTCTCCCACTAGGGGAGATAATATACTAGACCTGATCATCACAAACATGGGGACAAAATGCTCCACACCAGAAGTATACCCCTCACTAGTGAGATCTGACCACAAACTAATCACCCTGGATATACATATCCCACCTCCACCCCCAGCACAAAAGACCACAGTGAAAAACTTCTCAAAAGCAGACTTCACTCTTCTTAAGACTGAGATGGTATCCTTTAAGCCCACTGTGCCAGTGGATACCACATCCCACAATGCCGAATCCTTCACAAATGCTTTCTATGGACATCTCCAAGAATGCATGGATCATGCAATCCCAAACAAATCCAAGTCCCTCTCCACCAAAGGTAAGCGTCCTGTCTGGTGGACCTCAACCATAAACAAATTGTATAACAAAAGAAGGAAGTTACTGCAAGTCAGAGCAAAATCCCTTGAAGGGAAGACATCTCTGATCAACATTATCAGAAAACTACGTTCTCTCAAAAAAACATCCAAGGCCAACTTTGAGAGAAAAATCGCTAAGGACACTAAAGATAACCACAAAGCCTTCTTCAGCTATGTTAGAAACCTGGGCGGAAACCCTCAGATATGCTCAGAGTTGGTTCACAACAACAAAAAATACACTGAACTCACAGATATTGCCAACATTCTGGCTGACAGGTTCAGTGCAAATTTCTCCCCTCCTTCACCCCCAAAAGAAGAAATACTTATCCCAGCTGAATGTAATCTCCCTGTCATCTCAGATGTTCAAGTGAGAACCACCTAAACAAAGCAAAAAAACACAGCATCAATGGGACCTGACGGTATCCCGGGTTGCGTGTTACGTGAACTCCAAGAGGAGCTAAACCCACACATAAAAATGCTATTTAACCTTAGCCTTACTGGTTATGTACCTGAACACTGGCATACAGCAACAGTGGTCCCACTCCACAAGGGGTGCCTCTACAGACCCTGGAAACTACCGCCCCATAAGCTTAACCAGCCTGGTCTGCAAAACTATGGAAAGAATCATTATGGAACTCATAAACAGAGACATAGGGGACCTACAGACACTTGACCCCACCCAGTTTGGCTTTGTAAAGGGCAGATCCTGCCTTTTAAACCTGGTTGACTTTTTCAAAACAGTCACTAGAGCCATTGATGAGGGCAAAGCAGTCCATACAGCATACCTGGACTTGGCTAAGGCCTTCGACACAATACCCCACTCAGGCATCATAGATAAGCTCAACAGCTTAAAAGTAAACCCTTATGTAACTAGATGGGTTGCAAACTGGCTAAAGGACAGAACCCATAAAGTTAAAATCGCTGGAGCAATGTCAGACTCAAAGCCAGTCACAAGTGGTGTCCCACAGGGATCTGTCCTGGGACCCCTCTTGTTTGGCATTTATTTCTCAGATGTTAAAGCAAACATGGGAGGGCTGTGGCTGACAAAGTTTGCAGATGACTGCAAACTAGGCGCCATAGTCGATACACCAGCAGACACACACATCCTACAAAAAGGCCTCACAGAAACGGACAACTGGTGCCGGAGCCACGGCCTTAAACTAAATGCCAAAAAATGTATAGTCATCCCCTTTGGAAAAAACAAAGTACCCACAAATTATCACATAGACAGCAACCCACTGAGTACGGAAAAGTAATCAGAGACCTAGGGACCCAAGTCAACAGCGACCTCTCATTTGACACCCACGTTGCCAAAGTGGTTAGAAAAACATTCTACTTTGCACACCTCATCATGAAGGGATTCACATCCAGATCCAAGGATGTCATTGTACCCCTATATTCCTCCCTCATCAGACCCATGATTGAGTACAATGCCCCATTTGGTATGTACCTCACCCGGCATTTGCAATAGCTGGAGAGACCACAAAAGTACCTCACCAAGAGGATCAAGGGTCTCCAACATATGTCTTATTCTGCCAGACTAAAGAAACTTCAGCTCTATTCAGTAGATACCGCCTGCTCAGAGGTGATCTCTGCCTGACGTACAAGGCCATGTCCAATCAGGATCTGATGGACATACTCCACCTCATAAAATCCAAATCCATCAGGACCATGAGAGCTAAAGACTTAAACCTCGGCACAAGTATGAATAGGACATGCTGGAGGGATAGATTCATAACCCAGAGGCTTCCCATGCTTTGGAACAAGATCCCAGTTCGTATTAGGCAGAGCCCCTCACTGACTCTCTTCAAGAGAAATCTTGATGAGTGGGTGGGAGATCGTAAGTTTACCCCAGGGGTCACATCTGTGTCTCTGCTAGACAGGGGCACAGTAAACTAATTCTATTATATAAGGGGACCTTCATTGTGTCACTACTAGACAGAGGCACAGTATTCTAAATTTATTCTGTAAATTTTTTGTACCATTTCATGGGGTGGCAAAAGCCACATCACTATGGCTAGGCTTACAAATGCCCCAGGGCAGATAGCCTAGTACTATACTATGAAACTATGAAACTATGAAACTATATGCATTTCAATACCCAAGGCTTATACATTATCTAGTTATGTAAATATTCTCGGCATGGCACCACCGAAAAGGCTTTCCATGCTGGTATGCTTATTAAAGCTTACTTGCATCTTACAATCTCCGACAAGCTTACCTGATGGTCATTAAATCATTACTACTTAAAGAGAGCAACAGGGCACTGTGACAGCATGCATTTCCTGAATAATAAGAAGCATAAATCAACAGCATAAAAATATATGACAGAAAAATCAGAACATTCTGCAAAATCAGGGACAGCTGAAAAGCCACGGTCGTACTTGTGGTCTGCCTTGGATGGGGGAATACTCTGAACACTTACACTGCATAACTGCTCCTTGCCTTCCTTGGACACATCCAGAGCCACTACAATGGGGAGTGGGGTGCAACAAGTATGTCACAATTTGAAATGTCTCTGGCTGACAGTGATGGCTCTGACACTCATACCTTTCAACCTCAGAGCAAGAAATCTGGACAAAGCCATACATAGAACTAGAAGTGGGACACAGGCCCAAAAATAAGGACAATTTTTAAATATTGCTCTTATTAACTTAGATAATAGAACAGTAGTAGGTCTTGCATTAGTACGAATTTTCTGAAGGGTATAAAATCTGAAACTCAAATGTCTGCCATTATTTTCTAACTTCAATCTTTAATGACTTGCCACTAATTTGCCAGAAAAACACAATTTTATGAAAAACAGACCAAAAATGTGATGCAAAAATATAAAGCTACCATACAATACAGCTGGGAACCTGTCAAAAAAGGGACACCTTTTTAATATTAACACTGTTAACTTGAGCAGCTAACAAAATAAGAGTATCTACATGCATTTCTGAAATAAAAGTAATAACTCTGATCATTATAGTTATATATAATTGTAAACCCTCCACGTTTTCTTCCAAAATTGCCATTTTGAGGAGGGATTATTAGGGGAGAGCAACATTTTGAGCCAAAATTGGGGACAATGGAGAGGTTTGGATATTCCGAATTCTACAAAGCGATTTGCACATACCTCTCAACCTCTTAATGCAGGAAATCTGGACAAGGCCAAATATATTTGGGGAACATACAAACACTACTGAAAATTGCTCTTGTATAAACTTAAGACAGTTGATAGAATAACAGGTCTTGCATTAGCATGCATTTTTCTGTAGGTTATGATGTCTGAAACTCAATGTCTGTCATTTAGTGACTTCATTCCTAAATGATTTGCTAGAAAACCACAAATTTTATGAGGAACAAACCAAAAATAAGAAGCAAATATCTATTCATTCTGCAAAAATATGGACAACTGAGAGGTATAGTTCAACCGGGGCTGTCTGAGTTTGCTACCCCCCCCCCCCACAAAATCATGGTTGAATGGAGCCTCCCCCTTGCAGCCTAATAGATATCTGTTAAACAAAGCAATGCAGTCTCACAATGAAAATAGACTTAGCATTAAAACTTCTCTGCCCTTGAAACTCACATGCATTGAAACAGCATTGAAACCCACATTCAAAGAAAATACATTTTGCCAGTGGCAGATAAAGATTAACTCTGGGCTGTTTTCAAAATCATATAAGCCCCTTGAACATAACACATACACATGCTCTTTGATACACCTTCCTGACTGTATTACATTATATTCCTTGTACAATACAGTACAGTTGTTAGAGGGCATTTTAAATGTATTGTTTTGAACATTTTTCCAGTAAACAATTAAACAAAATGCATACACCAATGACAAAACTGCCCAGTTCAGAACATTTCCATCATAAAAAGTCTACTCAACCTTCTATAGTCCACCAGTATCAGTAAATATGCACAATCTCTGAAGTAGTACAATCCACATTAAAGAAATCTGTAACTAATAAAGAGGTTGCTGCTAGCAAACAACTTTATATGTCATTGTTTCATCTACAATAAAGTGCCTGTTGCCCTTGAAGAATAAATTGCCTGTGTTGCATGCATTAAAAAAATGATAAGCTAGTAATACCGCAATAGGGAATGGATAGCAAACTGAAAACAGGTTCATAGTTACTAGGTATCTTTGCCAAAAAGGAATGCAGCATCCATCCCCTTTACAACACAGTACAGTATCAGCAATGCATCTACCTACTGTGGGAGTAGAACCCACAGCCTTCAGCATCAAAAGCAAGTACACTACCTGTTGTGCTATTAACAATGCAAGCAGACTAAGCATAAGCAGCACTAAACTTTTGTTCCCCTGTAGCTCTCAGCTCCTTGTAAAATCTACTCGACACTCAGCTGTATCTCTGAACTTTGCAGCACAAGAAATCTGGAAAAAGCCAAAATTTATTGGGGGGGACAAAAGGCCCAAAACCAGGGACACATTTTAAACATTGCTTGTATAATGTTGGAAAGTTGCTAGAATAAAATGCTGCGTTACCACCATACATTTCACTGCCAAGTCTTGAACCCAGGGGACCCTATGCAAAACAGTCAGAGCAACATACCACTATGCCAAATCAGCTGTTTTGTGAAAGAGGAAGACGGAAACTTAAATGGCTACCATTTAGTGAATTCAGTTCCCACCATAGCACAGCTGTCAACCTCTTAGCACAAAACACCTGAACAAAGCCAGTAATGGGTGAATACAGCTCCCAAACATTCAGTGAATTCAGTTCTCACCATAGCTCTCAACCTCTTAGCAAAATATACCCGGACAAAGCCAGTAATTGGGGAATATAGCCCCCAAACATATTCAGTTCTTACCATACCTCTCAACCTTAGCACAAAACCTGGATGAAGCCAATAATGGGGGAATACAGTCCCAAAAATAGGGACAAATTTCAAATATTCATCTTATACACTTAGAAAATTGCTAGAATAAAAGCTTTTGTGTTACCATGCACTTTCTGAAGAATATGAAGTCTGATATTCAAATGCGTGTCATTTTTAACATTTGTTAACCAGGAAAGTCTAACTTGGAACAAAAGCTAATTTTTAGCAGAGGCCCAGGGAGAAACACTCCAGACAGACACGTCTTTGTAAGATGGAAGGAAACAAAAACAGGGAAGGCATACAGACTCCCTACAGAAGGTAAGGCACCCAAGGCAAAAATCAAACCAGAGAACATGTAGCTCTCAGGCAACAATGCTACTGCTGCATCAATGCACTAGTGGCTTTGCAAGGACACAAAAATACAGAAACCACAGATTTATGAGGAATAGAACAAGTATGAGGGAAAAATCTGCAACATTTTTACAAATGGTGGTGGGTAGAGAATTCAGGCTTTTGCCACCTGGGCCCAAAGTACAGGGTTCAAGCCTTATTCTCTACCCACCACCATGTAGCACCTGGGGCATTACACACACACACAGTAAAATCATGTCACAAAGGAGTTGCCCAAATGTGATTTGAACAAATGAGACTCAACCAACAATTAGTACTCTGCACTGCTTTTATGAAATGATGACTTTTTCAATATATTTTAGCAGTGTCAAAGCAATAAAATGTTTCTATCATCATGTCTAAACATCTTCAGCTTTGTGGTGTTATAAGCATTCTAAGACACTTGTATTTCTTTACTTAACAAACCCCTTCTTAAGTGTACATGAAGTACTAAAGCATCCTCTTTAAGGAATATACATGTTTGGAATGGTTTCTTCATTCTTGCACACACACACACACACACAGACACACACACACATCTTCAGCTTTGTGGTGTTATAAGCATTCTAAGACACTTGTATTTCTTTACTTAACAAACCCCTTCTTAAGTGTACATCAAGTACTAAAGCATCCTCTTTAAGGAATATACAAGTTTGGAATGGTTTCTTTTACACACACACACACACACACACACACACACACACACACACACACACACACACACACACACACACACACACACACACACACTAAAATCATGTCACTTGACCAAATCTGATTTGAACAAATGAGCCTCAACCAACAATTAGTAATCTGCACTGCTTTTATGAAATTATGACTTTTTAAATATATTTTAGCAGTGTCAAAGCAATAAAATGTTTCTATCATCATGTCTAAACATCTTCAGCTTTGTGGTGTTATAAGCATTCTAAGACATTTGTATTTCTTTACTTAACAAATCCCTTCTTAAGTGTACATCAAGTACTAAAGCATCCTCTTTAAGGAATATACAAGTTTGGAATGGTTTCTTTGTTCTTGCACACACACACACGCCTACCTTACTCACTCTGATAAGCATCCCATCTGTTATCTTCAGTAAAGTCCTCCTCACAGGTAAAGTAAATCCATCGCAAACCTGAAACCATCCGTTTCAGTTCCCGCTCGCAAACTCTGCACCGCACGATGCTGTCAGCATCTGCGCCTGGACTTGAAGGGCGTTCTTAAAGAAGAACGCCCAAAAAACTTTTTTTAAGATTAACTAGTCAGCAGATTCCAGGGGGTGCAAGTGCACCCCCTTGCACCTGCCTGTGGGCGCCCTTGCCCTGATGTCGTATACCTAGATCCTGATGTTAAACATTTTTTTGATTTTTTTGCACACAAACAATTTCTCTTTCAGAACTTTGCACATTCCATATGCAGTTTTTCCACTGAACACTTCACCCAATTTAGTTTTACATAGTGACTGTTTTGCTGCCATATACTCTGTAATTAACCTTCTGTGCACTGGTTTAGATTTCAGTTTGGCAGAATAATCTAGCAACAAATTAACCTTAATAACCCCATGATCGCTGTACATCAGTGGTGGTAAAACTTGACTTGAAGCAACAGTAACTTCTTTAGGAACACAAACAATGTCTAGTATGTTCTGTCCCCTGGTAGGTTGTTTTACAATCTGAAACAATTGTTGTTCCTGAATATACATTGTGAATAATGTCTTTACTAACATTGTTGAATCAATATTATTCCGGTCTGTTTCTGGTAAATTTAAGTCCCCACCTAATATTATACTTCCCTCCTGTGTTTCCTGCAAGATATGTATGAATTCTTCTAGGTCATCTGCACTTGAATTTGGTTGTCTGTACACTCCAACAACTGTTATATGTTCTAGGGTTGTCTTTATTGTCACAGTTACACAGTCTATACTATTGGTGTTATCAGTGAACATGTAATAATCACAGGTCTCATAATTATCTTTAATCTCTATCTTATCACCTCCACCTAATTTTTTGTTAGAATGTCTGTTACTGTAAAAACATTTATACCCTGACAGAACTGGTTTCCGGTCATTGTTCTTTAACCATGTTTCACAAACTATAACAACATCAATCTTGTGGGAACTTAACAAATTTTCCAGTAAAAACTTTATTATTAATGCTCCTTGCATTAACAACCATCATAGATGCATCAAATGTTGCTATCTATAAACTGTTAAATGTTCAACCCGGCAAAAATCCTACTTAGTGTTTGTCAAGTATTGCAAAATATCTGCTGCAAAAATTCTCTTCCCTGATATTGACAAATGCACACCAACCTGTCTGAATACGTGTGACCAAAACTAGGCATGGATGCTCTACACATTTCCATTTTTAAAAACAGGACATTTTTTCCATGTAGGTATTTACCCAAAACATCTTTTCATTCACAGTAACCTGACTATCCTGTCTATAAGTGAGTTATGAAAAATAAGTCCTAACACCAGTACAAGTTATACTATCTAAGATGGCTGTCACTTCCCTACTAATAGTCAGAGAATCCTTGCAGATGATATTATTTGTACCAACATGAATAAAAATGGATCCAAGCTTCCTTACATTAAATCATTCCAAGGCTTGTCTCACATCTTCTATTTTTGCTCCTGGCAGGCATAGCACTCTTTGATGTTCATTATCTTCTCTCAAATATAAGTATCAGTTCCTCTAATAACTGAATCTCCAATTACAAGAATATGTTTGCTGGCCAGCTCTGAAGAGTCTTCAGCTTCTAATACAGTAATATCTGCTCTGTCAATTGTTACGAAGGATAGATCTTCATCACCATTAGTCTTATTAATCCCACTGTTTTCACTGTGTATTAAATTTTCATGTAGCTGGTATTGTAAATCCACAGCTTGAGCCATGTAGTCAACATCTGTGTTTCTCTTCTTTCTTCTTAAAATAATGTTATTCAATCCTTCCACATTCAGTTTTGGTCTCTTCCTTTTCTCTTGCCCCCTGCCTCTTTTTTTCTACATTCTCTTTTGGAAAAATGATGCCTTTTTCCGTAGACTGAAGGTTTTCTGATAGAAAAATATCATCATTCCTTGTAACCTATGTGTTACATAACAAATCAGAGTCTTTTTTACTATACTTGGGCTCACAATAACTCATGAATTTCTCTTGTTGCTGTCATTATATATATTTCTTTTTGTCAAGAAAAGTAAAACAGTTAAATACCTTCAAGGTTTCTTTCCTAATGACATGCAACAATGTAGTACACTGTACCTTTTCAGATTCCTTGTGCAATCCACTTGCAGCAAAAACTACATTTTTGGATATAAAGCTTTCAGTTTTCTGCTAAATTACCTTGAAGTGAGAGATTCCATGCAGTTGTAGTTGGGAACCCTTCTTGACTGAAAACTATACTTCCATTCTTAATAAACATGGAAACTCTTGAAATCAAAACATATTTCTTCACTTTTGTAGATATTTTCTCGAGTTTTGCAAATGCTCCCTACTTTGACACCATGTGGTGATTAAATGATGCGTAAATAAGAGAGGTACACTGAAGATGTGGTCTAGCCTCCATGAGGTCTTTACTTAGACTGAACACTCTAGAAGAAAAGTGAACCATAAGATGTGCAGTTTTTGATAGCTAGTTCATTATCATGCAAAGGTATATCCTCCATACTGTACTGGAACCTCAAAACAAGTAGGAATTAATCCAATCCAAGACAGTAGGGAACAGAACACAGTGTTAGTGAAGATTCTCAGTCAAGAGACCATAATCAGAAATATCAAATGCTACAGAGTACTTAAATAGGACTAGTAAAGAATTTGAATAACAATCTGTAGCCTCAAAGATATCACTAGACATTTAAATGATCATAGTTTCTGTTCTGTGGTAAGTACAAAACCTACACAGATACAGATCCATGGGTTTGATGACTGTTAAATACAATCATAATTGCAATTAGTCTATCTTTTCAATAATTTTCCCTCCAAAACAGGTCAGCTGAAGCCATGGCAAAACTTATTGAGACAACTAAAGATCAAAGAAGGCTACTGAAATACATGCCTCCTCTAAAATAGATGTAAACAGTTCAACCTCAGTGGAGATACAAAAATCTGATAAATAACTGGACCCAGTATAGTAGGCCTTCTTGAGAAGAGACTAAAAGATTGTTGCCTGGCACTAAACTGCAGACTGGTTCTCTCAAAATCCATTGAATATCAGAACAATCCCCAAGGAAATACAGGCACAAATAAATTTTTATAGTAAATAATAGCAACAACAGAATAGAGCTTGTAGTAAAAGTAAATTCCACTGACCACCAGGGGAAAATATTCAAAATGCTGGAGAAGGTAATGGAGAATATCTCATAGAAGGCTTGAATAAATAGAAACCCTCTACAAATACTATCTAGGATGACAGCAAGGATCACAAACTCAGAATGAACAGAAAAGAAAAGTATCTGGCTTATCCTATGGCACAAATGTAAATTATAGAAGAAGAAATGGAAACAGTAAAAGAAGAAATGAATTTACTGGAAATGAAACCAAAGATCCCAGCATCCCAGCATCCTGGGAAGCAGTGAGAGAGTTTGACTCAATGACGTTCTGCATTTCAACATCTGGATTGGTCTATAAACAGAGTTTACAGAACAGAAATTAATGCAATATATAGATTCATCTCACAATTTTTTGTGTTAACTCCATTCATACATGACAAATCAATGGCTACTGGAAGCAACAACAAGACAGAAGATCTATTTCCCAAGTAGTTAACAGCTTAAATCAGTGCCTGATTATCCACCAAGCTTCTGACAAAATGTACAGTCTTTGATACACTGATAGTGGGGTGCAGGAGGAAGAGATCTCTATATAAACATTTATATCTTGCTAGGGTGGTCTGATGAAAGGAGATATTGCCAGCTTAGCTAGCTGGAATTTTGTAGATAATTATATGTCATTTGTGAATAACAACATGATTTATGTAAGATGCTTGTGTTACAACTGTATTAAAACTGTATGTCATGTGTATATTAAACTGGTTTGTACAGACATGTGTTGAAAAGGTATTTTATAAAGTGCTTGTGCTTAAAATGTAACCACAGTGTGCCATACTGGAACAGAACAGAAATGTACATGCACTATTGTAACTGTTTAAATGTATATATTTTAATAGTGGAAAATGGAATACAGGAGGTAACTTCAGACAAATAACTGAAATTAAATTATTGTATGCAATAAAATATGGTATCTTTCAGTTATCAATGCAGCCAGAGATATAATCTGGGCTGAGAAGCTTTCTGTATTGTCTTCAGAGAGAACTAATTATTACCTCTGAAAGTACGAAGACATGTAATTGTTTTATGACTTCCAGAATTTGCCAAAGATCTGAGGTCTATGTATTTTCACAGGTAGATGCTAAATACTGACAAGCTTCTAGCAGTGGGGGTTTCACCTTGGATAGAGTCAGATGACAAGAAATGATGTAATTCTACAAGCTACCACCAACAGTAATGTCTGAGATATTAATTTGAGGAGTCTGTAAACAGGCAGAGCATTCTGCATTCTGTCTTGGACCTGGCAACAAGAAGATCCATTCAACACACATCTGCCTTGCTCTGATAAAGTAAGTTATATAATTCTCTTAGATATATTCAGGAATATAGCAAAGCTTAGTTTAGATATTTGTCTTTATTTATTTGAGACTGTCCTGCAATGTTGTTTTAAATATTTCCTCTGATTTGAACTCTGATGTCATTGTGATCATATACTGAGTATTTTCTTGTCATTTTATTATTTATTATTAAGTATATGTAAACCTTTCATTGTGGCTGATCTGTGTAGAGATATTTACGTTCTGAGAGTACTGGCATATTTATTTGGTGACACTGTGTGGGCTACCCCTAACAGCCTTGTTTTCGGTGAAACTACCATTTGTATTAATTTTATTATTACACAGTAAGAATGGATACCCTTTGTTAAGGGTCTTAAAGTAGCTGATATGGTGTTGGCTGGTGGTAGCGATAACTACCTTATAGTCTGGGCAAAAGGGGGCATAGCTAGTAAACCCTTGCCAGCCTTTCCCAGGTGTGTGTGCGTGTGTGTGTGTGTGTGTGTGTGTGTGTGTGTGTGTGTGTGTGTGTGTGTGTGTGTGTGTGTGTGTGTGTGTGTGTGTGTGTGTGTGTGTGTGTGTGTGTGTGTGTATAAATCAAACCTTAAAGAGTGTGTGTCAGCTACTTGGGCAGGGACATGAAGCACTGGTTGGACAGAGAGGGTGCTGGAGGTCTTGGCTTGGCCACTCAGCTGAGATCTCAACTCTACAGCTGTGCCAGTGGGCATTCTTACTGGGGTTCTGGAGAAAGAGGTAGAAACCAGCCCCAGACTGACTGTGGTCTCTGTGTGCTCTTAAGGGAAATTGCACTTGATGCAGAGAGCTGCATCTGGAAATAATGTGCGTGTACCTGTTATCCTCCCAATATACATCCCCCATTGGTGCCAGTGGTGAGGATTGAGGGTCCCTGATTACTGGTCCAGTGGTAGATCATCACAATTGGTATAAATTGTGGATGGAAAACGGCATTTGTAAATAATTGAGGAAAATGTGGACCTTACCGGAGGCAGGAAAGACTAAACATATGGAGAAGAGGGCCAAAAAATATGGAAAATGTGCAAAGGATATGGATATCAAGCCTAATTCCCAAGAGAAAGCTCTCAGGAGAGTACTCTGAAAAGCACTGCTTAGGTAATGTCCAAAACAAGCAACAAATGGTAGAACGAATGAGTTTATTTAACACAAGGGAAACAGATGGTGGAGGATGAGGATAGAAGAATCCTGGTAGGCAACATTATATAAAGCAGAAAACAGAACATCCAAATTAGTATGAAGACAATCAGACAAATGAAAAACTGCCAATATATATATATATATATATATATATATATATATATATATATACATACACACATATACATATGTACATACACACACACACACACATATATATATATATATATATATATATATATACATATATATATATATATATATATATATATATATATATATATATATATACATGTATATGGTTTCATTTCAGAATCCTGAACTTCATAATCCGGAACACAAAATCCTAAAAATTCAAAATCCTAAACTACAAAATACTGAAAATATACAGGACACAAAGAATGACAATATTCCAGTACAAGGACACAGAGAGACACATACAAGACAAAGGATAGCACTTTTCACACACCCCACACCCCCTGCTAATTAAATATATAAACACCAAGATTGCACTCCACAGAAAGAAATGGCAAACATACCATTCCATGTGTTCATGACTGCCTGTTGTAACCTTAGTAAAGTTCCCTTTTAACTTGCTATATTACAACATAACTCATGATAGTGTAGTGAAGTACAGTTTTGGAGTTTATATATTTAAGTAGCAGGGGTGTGGGGGGCACAGCCCCACACATGGGGTGCAGGGGGGCTTGCCCCCTGCTTATATTGTGTGGAATGTAATCTGGTTTGTGTTATGTATAGTCGGTATATGTATCCTGTGTGTTTTCAGTTGGTATTCAGGAGTTTGAGTTTTCAGGATTCTGAATTTTCAGGATTTTGGGCTTCCAGATATGGTTGATTGAAAACTCACTTGATTGAAAATGAAATTACTAGGACCACTTCTTTGAAAGCTCACTTCACTGAAAATTCACTTGACTGAAACTCATTTCGTTGAAAGCTATAAATGGCCTTTTCCTCACTGTAGTGCAACCCTGGAGTTAGTATATAAAGTAAGGGGGGTGGGGGGCACAGCCCCCCACATTGGGGGTTGTGTGGGGCAAAGTCCCCCACATATCTTAGTTATATATTCTCTTTTGGAAACAGTTATTTATTGCACTTGTAAGTATCACTGTGTATGGTTTAAAATGTTTATAATATGTGGGAGGCTATGCCCCCCACCCCCCCCAATGTGGGAGGCTGTGCCCCCACCCCCCTTACTTTATATACTAACTCCAGGGTCACACTACAGTGGGGAAAAGGCCATTTATAACTTTCAATGAAATGAATTTCAAAGAAATGAGTTTTCAGTTTAGTGAGCTTTCAGTGAAGTGGTCCTAGTAATTTCATTTTCAGTCAAGTGAGTTTTTAATCAACCGTAGTAGACCCATAGATAGATATATATATATATATATATATATATATATATATATATATATAGTGCAGGAAAAAACTCAAGCTAAAGAAGCTTCAACCCAGCAATGGAAACCACTTGGAAAGGAAGGGGGAGGGAAAGTAGCATGTAATGAAGGGGAGAGTTGCTAAAAGAGATGAAGAAAGTAAAATGGTTGGACATATGGAGATAATTAAACAGAATAAAAAAGCAATTTATGTTTTCAAAGTGCAAAAATGGATCAGGGTAGTTGACTCAAATGTCTTTTCCTCAAACAGAAGATAGTATAAAGGATATCAGGTGTGTAAATTAAAGTTAAGAACATCTCAGACCATGGGTCGGTTGTGCTATGGCAGAGGGCAGAAGGAGCTGAGGACAGCAGAGGACCATTAAGGTTCATGAATTCAAAACAGAGAGAGAAGAACAAGATGAAAGAGATGAATAGCAGAATACAGAAAATACTACAGGAGAATCAGAGGTCCAGATGAGATACTCATAGAATTATGTAAAGAAATGGAGGAAGTGATAAGGGAAAAATGGCAAGAATGATGAATTGATGCCTGAAGGATAATATCATGCTAGAAAGCATAATGGAGGTAACTAGAGTACTTTTACTAAAAAAACAAGAGCACACTCATAGACAATGTACGATCTATTTCCATAATTAACACTGATGTTAATGCACTGGCCATAGTGCTGGCATGCAGGTTAGATAATGCCTCCCCAAGGTAGTAAAGAAAAGACAAGTGGGATTCATCAAAGGCAAGACAACTATGGATAATTGATGAAAGGTGTTGAAGTTCATGGACTCCAATGAGAGAAGAAAGGAAAAGGGGAAAGGACACTTAGTTTTTGATATTAACAAGACCTTTTACTCCTTAGAATGGCAATGTAACAGGATACACTGGAGAAGATATATGTAAGATCCACCATCTGAACATGGAAAAGGTAGTCAACTAGAAGCCAAATGCAGACATTTTAGTAAATAAGAGGCTTATGAAAAAATAGAAAGACAGTGGGGAACAAAGTAGTGATGGCCATAGTCACTGGGACTTTTTCTTAGCTAGAGTGGTTTACGTAGAAAAGAATGGGAAGGGAAAGGAGCGGCCATGTTTTTACTATTTGCTGATAACTGTGCTCTCCTTGCAGAGGACATTACAAATGCAGCCTGGTGTTTCTCTGATGTCTGAGGATTTCAAACAAAATGCAGGTCTCAAATGGAATTTGGAAGTAGGCTGAGAGCAAAGACTGATGCCAAAATAGGCAGAACAAAAAGGGAAAGGAAGAAGCAAGATGATTTCTAAGGATTTAGGAGAGAGGTAGAAGGGAGCAGTAAAAAAGGCACACAAAACTGGGCCTAAAATATCGTGAGGTAGAGTGAGAATAAATATGGATACTGACAAGAGAAACCAGAAACACAACATATGGCATATGCAAGAGTTGTGGCGAAGGGCAAGCAGGTACTATACATCTAGTGAACATGTGTGGAAGTGAACAATAATGGGATAAAATGGCAAAGGAATGGAAAGCAATGTGGGGAATTCAGCTGAAGAACACTTGGAAACTATATTTGTTTTACACTGCTTGAGGACCAGGAATTTAGAAGCACTGAAACAAGGAGATTAATGATAATCCTCATTGCTGGAACAAAGGAAAGCATAGCTAAACATTGGACAGAATCATTGAGAGACAATAAATTCAGGTAGAGGAAATAAATAGTTTCACACTGCAGAGTTAGGTGAGAGAATAAAAATAAAATTAGGCAAGGAAGAGAGAAGAAGCTGTCCAACTAGCAGTTGGTACAGAAAATGTAGGGCTTAAAAATGAAGATAGGCCTAAATGTTCTGTAAGAAAAGCAACATGTGAATGTATTATAAAGGGTAAGCTGAGATGTAACAAACTCATTTAAAGGAGGGAAAACGGTTCAAGGGAGATTTAAAGAATAGAAAGGGTGCAAAGGGGTAAGTAGTTTTTTTTCAATTTTATGAAGTTCAGTATTTTGAGTTTTCAGTATTTTGAACTTTCAATATTTTGGCTTCAGTATTTTGAATTTCAGGATTATGAGCTTTCAAGATTTAGAAGCCGACAAGGTTTGTACATGAAATCGCAGCAATGAAACCATGATATCTTGTAACTTGCAAGTCACTTCAAATCATGAAAAATTTTCCAAATACATATGTAATAGTGGCAACATTGCTAGTGAAAACCTAAAGAGCCAAGTTATACTGTTGAAACATAAAAGCTTTCCAAGTGATCAGCCCAGCTGTACTGCATGGCTCCCTGTTATAAGTACAAGACTTGAAAGTGGGAGTCCTAAAACTTTAAAAAAATTCAAACCATAAAGTTTTAAATTCAAAATTTACTGCTGTACTGTTAAAGCATTTTGCAGGGGGCTGCACTCTAACATGTGAAGTGCAATCCTCCCAACACATCTGTTAAATACATACTTCACATAATCGAACATCCAAATGCTCAACTTTTGTATATGTTCGAAAATGTGAAAAAAAATAAACAAAAAAAAATTAAACAGTGCTATGTGGCTGTGCCCCTACACACCCTACTATTTAAATATACCAAATCCAAGATCGCACTAGATTACGGTAAAGGGAAATCTTACTGTTCTGCGCTCTATGGAGATCCCCGTTCAGACCATCTGAAGGGGACTCATCATATATATGTATATATATATATATATATATATATATATATATATATATATATATATACACTATGAGGCCACTGCAGGGTCATACATAATAGGTTTGCAATCCAGAAGACCACTGAGGAGCCTAGCTCAAATTCTAAATCACCCCAGAACACTGTCTGATTAAGTGACTTGTTCAGTCACACAGGATGCAAATGGAGGCTGAGAGAGTCAAATCCAGAAGTACAGGGAACAGCTTGTTAGCAGCTAATAGCCTTAATCCTCTGCATTAACAGTTAAGCATCAAAGTATCACCCGGAATTGGAATGCATGACCTCTCTGATCCAAACTAAGGATCATTACCAAAGACCAACAAGCCACACAAAAAATTGAGGATGAGAGAATCAAACCCTGGGCCTCATAAAGACTCTCATTAACAGCTCATATTCTTACTCACTTGTGCTAAATGACAACTGTGCCTCAGATTAAGGGAAGTACTCAAAGATACTGTAATACTGAACTTCATATGAATTACCCATTCTCCAAATATGGTTACTGCAGTTCCAAGGTCTGACTTGCAGTCCTTTGAATTACATCAGGAATCTAAGTTGGACAGACAGTGACTATGGCTGATCACTTTGCCACTGTTTGGATATTTCTGGACAGGAACACTGCTCTCTAACAAAACACTGTTATCTTACGACATATATCATCAGGCTGGTAATGAATATAATATTCTCACAAGTCATGTCTGTAACTCCACAAGCTAAGATGTCTCCATTAGTGCTGCAGTCTTTATCTTACTCGCTCCCTGAAGTGTACAGCTCAAGATCAAACCACAGTCATATCCCTGATATTAAACTGGTCAGTTATAGAGATTTCAGAATGTTACTAATATTGTTGCCTAAACTGACAAAATTCCTTGTGGAACATAATGTTGATGGACATTACTGCCTCACTGATGCCTATAACAGGACACTGTGATGATGGAACTATTCCCCTGCAATGCGTATATCCAAATCTGTCATAACCAGGGATCCATGGACTGATGAAAAGCTTTGTAATTTGTAAAAGATGGGTCAAAGCTGGAATGTACATGGAATAGAATACATCT